>NC_045435.1:68214374-68232576 GCF_002776525.5 Piliocolobus tephrosceles | reverse complement strand
GGTGGTGATGCTGATGGGAGTGGTGGTGGTGGTGGTGATGCTGATGGAACTGTTATGGTGGTGGTGATGATGGTGGTATTGGTAATAATAATGATAGCTAGTGTTTATTATGGTTCAGAACTTCTACTTCTCCTTGAGTCCTCATAACAAGTCACTGATGTAGGGTAGGTATCATTATCATAATTGCTATTCAGGTTTCAAAACTGAAGGAACAAACTTATAGGGGTCGCACCATTAATGATCAGTGGAGCCAAGACTCAGACTCAGGCAGGATTTCCCCAGAGGCTACACACTTAATTCCATGTAGTCTTTATACTAATCTAACATCTTGCATCCCATTTTAAACTCATCATGATTAGAGACCATCCAAATCCAGTTCTAAGCAAGACCCTACATCCCACTGCTAAGGGACTTTACAGTGTAATAAAGAGAAAATTGTGCACAGATCCTGAGGTTAATGGCTACGAGGCAGGACTCCAACCACAACTTTATTAGCAGGCAACAATTTCATTAAGTAGACAAGCAACTTACAAGGGGACTATGAACAAGCTGTTGTTGTGTTTTAAAGGTCAAAAACTGGTTTCTTGTAGATTTAACTAAGGCAAGAATAAGGTGTGATTTTAAATCAGAAGCTTGATTTGTAGTTAGAGCAGACTTCCCCACCAAAACATGCGTAACTGTTCTACCTGATTGTCTATCAAATTCTTGTGACTGGTCCTCCCTGCTCTTCTGCCCATCTGATGCAATGTGGATATGCTCTGTGGAGAGGAAATGTTTGGTATTTAGAGCAGGACCCTGGGAATCATTTAGCCATCAGCAACTAAGTCCTTGTCTCTCACTGGGATTCCAATTTTTCTCATATTACTCAGGCTCAGTGAGTTAACTCCAAACTGAGTGCTTCCAGGAAACAAAGAAGAAAGAAAGAAAAGGAAGCCTTTACTCAAAACTGATTTCTAGACCAAGGTAGTTCTCCTAGATGAAATGAAAATATTCAGCTTTTATCCTCTGTCATTTAAACTGGACTAGACATAAAATTACCTCAGTAGGTAATTTCTCTAAAAGAAAATCCCAACTTCTACAAATGGTATTATACAAAGTGACAAGTTAGTCTAAACGTTTCATAGGGGCTCCCCACTTGTCGGGAGTTGGGCTAAGTACTTGACTGGTGTTGTCCCATTTAATACTCCTGACAAATCTAAGTGTGAGTGGGGCAGGAGGGGGATTGTTGTCTTCTGTCTGGTTCAGATAAGTTAGCCAGAAATCAGAGAGGTTAAGCAGTTTGCCTAAAATCAGACAGCTGAGAAGTGGTAAAACTGGGATGTAAACCTTGTGACTGCCTTGTCTGTTCTCCGCTGCTACTTGCAGTTTGAATGAGAATAGACGCCACACCAGTTGAAGGACTGCTGCACCTAATCCCAGCATTTAAAAATAGCTATATTGTATAAAGTTTAGAAGTACACTTGTTGGTTACACATCTGTTGGATGAACTACTGCAAGATTCTCAATCTCTTTAAGCTCCAGTGTTCTCCTCTGTTAAATGGGGATCATAATTACTACCTCACGGGTTTCTTGTGTAGGTAAAGAAGAAAACACTTTCAAGGTATCTTACCTAAGCATCCCTTTTAATTTTATTCTGAGACCAATGCCTTATGTCTTAGACCTAGGCAAGATGCTGGTTAACTTATCATAACATGATAATTTTTGTTCAAAGCATGGATTATTTATAAGTTATATATATATATATTTTTTTTCCTTGATGGGAGATTGTCAATTTTAAAATTCAAAAGGCCTTCTGAAAGATCTCCTGGTGTGTCTCAGTAGTAGTCTTTCTCATCTCTGTAATACAGTGTTTGACAAACTGGGTTCCATGGAAATTGTAACCACATGGCCTGAAAGAAAAAAATTCCTCCTTGAAGTAAGTTTGAGAAATACAGAAGACTTGATTTCCTTGTTCCTTTCCTTGTTATTTTCTTATTTGTTGGAGACTCTCATACATGTTAGCTCACTAAAGGCTCTGATAAGTCCTGCAATATAGAAGCCTATATGTGTCTTTGACTATAAAACATTTATTTTCACATTTCTTTGAGCAAAATTTTATACACAGGTTTTAGTTTGGAAACTGGCATAAAGCCTTAAAGGCTTTTATTTTATTTAATATTAATAAATTAACTTCTCATGACAACCCTGCCAGGAAAACAGGGCAGGCATTGCCCTGGAATGAAAAGCCCAAAGGGTCTCCTTGAAGGTAAAGAATTAGTGGACAGCATTGCAGCCATTCATTTAAGAAGCTAGGGCTGGAAGAAAACTATCTAAAATCATTTTTTTTTGAATTAGTTTCTAACATAACCCATTAATTTTTTAATTATTTAATTCCAGGAATTTCAGGCACTATAGCAGTTTGCTGCTGACATTTGGGGCAGTGGAGCCTTTGGATAAAAGGCAATTGTGGTTCTTTCTCCAAGATACAGCTCTAACCCTTTCATTTATTTCCATTTTTGCTGCTACCACACTCAACCAAACCTCTCAGGCTTCCACAGCAGCCTCCCAATTAGTTTCCTGTTTCTCATCTAATTCCATTGAATACCATTTCTCCACCCAGTAATCAAATTACTCTCCACAGCACAGCACGGTGCTCTCTTTCTTACAACCTTCTAAAAACTTCTCTTTTCTTAGAATAAAATGCCAAGTTTGTGCCACTGCCTACAAAGCCCTTTCTCTCTGGTTCTTTTCCACTTCTCCAACCTTCTTCTCATCTTACGTTCCCCCTCCTACTACATTCCAGTTACATTTCCCTTCCTCAGGCACATCAGACTATTTTCTGCCTCAGGACCTTTGCACCTCTGGATCCACCTACCTGAAAGGCTCCCTTCTCACCAGCAATTTGTAGGAATGGCTCCTTCCCATCCTGGACACCTTTGCTCAAATATTACCTTTCCATCTGATACCTCCCTGTCCTCCCTGGCTAGAGTCTTCTTATACTTTTCTAGCTCATTGCACTGTCTCTTTCCTTGTTATTTTCTTGTTCATTCATTGGTGATTGTGTCTGTTGTCTGCCTCCCCAATGTGAAAGACAAGCTCCACGAAAACAGGGAGCTTTTTTGACTCCACTATTTCATCCTTAGTAACTGGATAATGCATGGCACATAGTGGGCTCTTATTAAATATTTTAGGAAATAAGCACATAAGGAATGAGTGAATTGGTGAGTTATGTTGTCCCAGAGAGATTCCCTGCACCATATATAACTAGTCATACATGTGGCCTTTGAAACCATAGCTAGCGAAGGCTATTTTTCGCACTTATCAGTGACTCTATTATAATTCCTCTCAGAAGATCCCATATTTTTCCACAATCTGGGTAATGTGTAATACCCTCTTGCCATAATCATCTCTGAACACACAGACACACACACACTCACACACACACACACACACACACAAGAGGAGAGCTGGGCTCTAAGGTGCTGTCAGAGCTGTTTAAGCTGGCCAATTAGCTGGCTTTTGTTCTCCACAGAGGGAGGAAGAGCACCGGTTAATTACCTTCAAGTATTACCCTTCCTGCATCCTTATTTTTATTTTTAGACTCTCCACTGCCATGTTGCAGCCCTTCTTCAATCTGCTACTATCCTTATTAGTGCTGCTCCCAAGTAGATTAAGCAAACTTTTTAGTGGTTACTGTGAGCTCTTATATCCACAAAGAATTAAGTCCAGACCTTAGCTACTGAGCAGGCAGAGTTGAATGTTATGTGAGCCCTGCCACCGGGGGGCTGGGCTGCATACAGCCATCAGTGTTCAAGGCTCATGCCTTACAATCATTGTAGCATCCTGGCTGGAGTTCAGCTTTTAAAGCCCAAGAGCCTTGCCGGGAATCCTGGCACCGCCACTTAGCAGATGTAGAATGGAGTACATTGCTTAGTTTCTGTGTCTCAGCTTTTTTACCTGTGAAATAGGAATGATCATAGAACCTCCTCATTTTTTTTAATCTTTTTTTTTTTATTGTTGTGCTTTAAGTTCTGGGATACATATATAGAATGTGCATGTTTGTTACATAGGTATACACGTGTCATGGTGGTTTGCTGCACCAATCAACCCGTCATCTACATTAGGTATTTCTCCTAATGCTATCCCTCCTCTAGCCCCTCACCCCCCGGACAGGCCCAAGTGTGTGATGTTCCCCTCCCTGTGTCCATGTGTTCCCATTGTTCAACTCCCACTTATGAGTGAGAACAAGTGGTGTTTGGTTTACTGTTCCTGTTAGTTTGCCGAGAATGATGGTTTCTAGTTTCATCCATGTCCCCGCAAAGGACATGAACTCATCCATTTTATGGTTGCTTAGTATTCCATGGTATATATGTGCCACATTTTCTTTATCCAGTACATCATTGATGGACATTTGGGCTAGTTCAAAGTCTTTACTATTGTGAACAGGGCTGCAATAAACATACGTGTGCATGTGTCTTTATAGTAGAATGATTTGTAATCCTTTGGGTATATCCAGTAATGGGATTGCTGGGTCAGATGGTATTTCTGGTTCTAGATCCTTGAGGAATCACCACACTGTCTTCCACAATGGTTGAACTAATTTACACTCCCACCAACAGTGTAAAGCATTCCTGTTTCTCCACATCCTCTCCAGCATCTGCTGTTTCCTGACTTCTTAATGATCGCCATTCTAACTGGTGTGAGATGGTATCTCATTTTGGTTTTGATTTTCATTTCTCTAGTGACCAGTGATGATGAGCTTTTTTTCATATGTTTGTTGGTGGCATAAATGTCTTCTTTTGAGAAGTGTCTGTTCATATCCTTTGCCCACTTTTTGATGGGATTGTTTGATTTTTTCTTGTAAATTTGTTTAAGTTCTTTGTAGATTCTGGATATTAGCCCTTTGTCTGATGGATAGATTGTAAAACTTTTCACCCATTCTGTAGGTTGCCTGTTCACCCTGATGATAATTTCTTTTACTGTGCAGAAACTCATTAGTTTAATTACATCCCATTTGCCAATTTTGGCTTTTGTTGATATTGCTTTTGGTGTCTTAGTCATGAAGTCTTTGCCCATGCCTATGTCCTGAATGGTATTGCCTAGGTTTTCTTCTAGGGTTTTTATAGTTTCAGGTCTTATGTTTAAGCCTTAATCCATCTTGAGTTAATGATTCTACAAGGTTTAAGGAAGGGGTCCATTTTCAGTTTTCTGCATATGGCTAGCCACTTTTCCTAACACCATTTATGAAATAGGGAATCCTTTCCCCATTGCTTCTTTTTGTCAGGTTTGTCAAAGATCAGATGGTTGCAGATGTATGTTGTTATTTCTGAGGCCTCTGTTCTGTTCCCTTGGTCTATATATCTCTTTTGGTACCAGTACCATGCTATTTTGATTACTGTAGCCTTGTAGTATAGTTTGAAGTCAGGTAGCATGATGCCTCCAGCTTTGTTCTTTTTGCTTAGGATTGTCTAGGCTATATGGGTTCTTTTTTGGCTCCATATGAAATTTAAAGTAGTTTTTTCTACTTCTGTGAAGAAAGTCAATGGTAGCTTGATGAAGATAGCATTGAATCTGTAAATTACTTAGGGCAGTATGACCATTTTCACAATATTGATTCTTCTGATCCATGAGCATGGAATGTTTTTCCATTTGTTTGTGTCCTCTCTTATTTCCTCAAGCAGGGGTTTGTAATTCTCCTTGAAGAAGTCCTTCTCATCCCTTGTAAGTTGGATTTCTAGGTATTTTATTCTCTTTGTAGCAACTGTGAATGGGAGTTCACTCATGATTTGGCTCTCTGCTTGTGGTTTTTGCACATTGATTTTGTATCCAAATCCCAAAGGCAAACAACCAAGCTGCTCTCACTAACAAAAGCTTACTAGATATTGGCAAGCATGGCAGTCAATCGGTGCCAAAGCAGCAGAGGACACAGTCTTTGCCCTCAAAACCTTTAGAAACTTGCTAAGGGGACATAATATCCATATGAGAAAAGGGTACTTCTAAGTAAAGATACAATTAATTGGACAGAGAGTTAAAGAAAGAGGGACTCACAAAAGATGAAGATATTTCTGAGATCATAATGGTCAGGACTGAACTCTTGAAAAGTGTGGGAGTTGGACTGGACCTCAGAATAGAGATAGGATTCAGCTGAAATGACAAGTGTGATGACAACTGGAAAAAAAAAAAAAAACAATGATTGATTGATTGGAGTCCTTGGCTAGAGAGGAAAGCCTTCTAGAATGGCCTGTGCAAAAGGGAAGAGTGAATATGCAAAGTGGGCACAAGAGTGGAAGGGAGATTGGAAATTTGATAGTGAATGGATTCAATGTTCTGAAGGTGAACAAGGACACAGTGAGTTCTGAAGGGAAAGGAGGTTAAATCAGGAGACCAACACTCAAGTCACATTAAAATTCTTAATAGGGTAAGTTTCTAAAAAGGACTGCGTGCGTGTGTGTGTGTATACATATTATATATATATACATGTACATATGGTTGTTTCTTTGCCAACTGTAATTATTTAAAGATCCATTTAGCTCCTTTGTTAACCACTGACATTTAGAGAGACAAATTTAATTGTGGGTTCTTGTTTTCTTCAGGTTGAGGAACAGTTGGTTCTTATTGTCAGTCAGTGTCAGTGGCCTGCTGGAATCTGTCCAGAATACATTTTCTTACAGTTAGAATATTTAAGTTGGGCTTAGCTTTAAAAAAAGCTGACATCCAGAAAGTTAGACTTTGCTCAGTGCTTCTTCTAAAATGTCCACTGTGTCAAGTAAACAAATACCTATTGACTCCATGCTATTTGTCTGGAAAAATTATAGATGCTGGGGAGATATTAAAAGGAAATATAGGCGATAGGGTCTCTAGCCTCCAGGAGATTACTGTCATTGGGAAGAAAAGGACATGAATCAGTTACCTTTTCTTTCTTATTCAAACAATATGTAAGTTTCTGTTGAAACTAGTTTTGGCTTCATTTAACAGAAACTCCAAATAATACTGGCTTAAATAAAATAGAAGTTAATTTTTCTCTTACATAACATGATGTGTGAACTTGAAGCACTGTCTTTAGGCATGTGAAATTTCTTAGTACATGATTTCCATCTTCTGGCTTGCTTTGTGATTATGACTTATTGCTCATTTTTCCGCCATTGGTGGCTGGGGAGGTGGTGTTCCAGATAGGAAGAACAAGGCAGGGGGAGAAGCAAAAAGGTCTCATTTCAGCCAAGTAAGACTCTTTTAAAAAGCTTTGCTGAATGACTTACATTCCACTGGCCACACATATCTGTAAGAGAGCCTGGAAAATGCAGTTTTTTAACTGGGCACATTGCCACATGTTAGTAAAGAGGAAGGGAAAATCGATTTTGGGTAGTCATCGAACAATATCTGCTGTAATACATATCCAGGGTAGCTAGCTCTGGCCAAACAAAGCCTATAATTTCTTCTTTGACATTGTCCCAGGACTCAGTGGTAGGGCAGGCACACGCTTTGCATATCTGAGATCCTGCATTTGAATTTGAGAATTTCCTGATTTCCAGGCAGCATGGAAAAGGAAGCACAGACTCTAGAGTCTACAAGACCCAGGTTCAAACCCCCAGGTTGGCTCTAGCAAAATAGAAATAACTTGGCAAGTTGCATAACAACTCCAAGCCTCTATTTTCTTGTTTGTAAACTAACATCTCATAGAGTTGCTTTGAGGATCAAATGAATATACCTCGCCTTGTGCTTGGAATACAATAGATGCTTAAGAAATATCAGTGGTATTTGTTATATGCTCAAAGTTGGAACTTGATCCTTTAAGGATTAAACCATTTTGGCTTTCTGAATAGCAGTTTATTTAAACAGCTGTTACTGAATGACAATAGCTGTCTTTTCATTTCTTTTGCTTTATCAAGATTTCCCTTTTTCTTTTACATTTAAACAACTGTAGATATGATGCCAGATGTATGTTTCACACATATTTGGGGGGAGGTGAATCTCATGTGCATATAAATGTATTTCTTTTCATTAAAACCAGGGAAATTTTGCTGAAGTCTAATAAACAAGCCTAAATTTACTTACATACTCTTAAACAGTTCTCAGCCAGCAGAGAAAAACAGATTGAATTTCAGAAAGATTGACTCGCACATTATATTCTTCTGATTTTGACTGATAGCTCATTTCAAGAATGAGGGCAAATAGAATAGTTTCCTTTTTATCAGTCAAAATTCTTCTGATTTTGACTGATAGCCTAGTTTCAAGAATGAGGGCAAACTAAGGCAACACATGATAGACCTATATTTCCTTCACACTGGCAGAGTTCAGGAGTCAGAATTCTGTAAGTGTAACCCACTATAAGTAAACCCCAAAAGAGAAATGCTATAGAGGAGGAGAAAATGCTTTCAACAAAGCATTGTCGTTAGGGTTCCGTTAAATATGGCACCCTGTGCATGCATTTGAAATATACATTGACTTAAATACAAATAGGCTGCAACTCTGCTGTAAGGTACAGGTACACCCATAAAAGGACAGAGCCTTTTCTGGAGACCAGCAGAAACGTGGTTGTATTTATATTAGTGGGGACAGAAATTATGATCGCTGTGGGGCTGCTGCAGCCTTTCTGCTCACAAGTTGCATGCCACTTTTCCGTAGTGACTGTTCTTCACCTGGAACGGCTTCTCCATGGCAACCCCTTCACAGGGTGCACTCGTTGCTTCTCTCTTTTTAAAATGAACACATTGGGAAGGAAGTGGAATATGTGTGTTTGAGTTCCTAAATGGAAAAAGGGAGGGAGTAACAGACACCAGGGAAAGCACAGAGGATTTATTTTTTTTTTCCTTTTTCTTAATTTGCCTCCTACTTCCATGGATACGGGTCAAAAAGAAATGATTAAAATTCACTTTGTGCATTGGATTCTCTCTTCCATCAGTGTGCATCTTGGAGAGACATGGTTTGGATCAATTAATCTGTATTGCAGTTGATACTAAGTTTTAGCCCAGTGGTTTGCTGAAATTTCAAAGGATACTTCAGTGTTCTTTTTACCTATTCATTAAGAACCGTCATCAGCCACTCAGACCCAAAGGATTTGGCTGAGGGAAAAATCTCAGAATAGTTTTTCAAGAATATAAGTTTTTAAAAGAGAAGACTGAGAGCACCAGAATGGTTTTTATATTATATCTGGGGAATATTGTTTTCTAAACTCTTTGCTTTATGGGAAAAAAATCTCTCTCCTATTCTCATGGAATAAGTTAAGAGACTCCTCTGAACAGAAAAACAAAACAAAAAAACCTCAAGCATTTAGTCATTTCAAACTATTTCATATAGATGCCCTGCTTTTTTTTTTTTTTTTCCATTCCCAGAGGTTCTATTTTTTGTTGTTCTTTCAATTTTATAATTAAATGAAAGAGCAAGCCTTGACAAGTGTTGACCTTCCTTCAATGTTTTGGCTTTCTTAAGTAATTTATCCCATCAGATTATATTCAGAAAATGAGAATTTGATTTTAAGCCAAGAAAGTATGTTCTAAATTGCAGCATACCTGTGAGTAGCAGCAGCAGTAAGAAGTGGGACCATGCAATACTGCATGATAGAAAGTTCTAGAAACTTGATAGGTTCCCAGAGTACAGAAAAAGCAAATGAAACTAAGACTAGTAAATGCATAGATACAGAGGTTTTCCCACTCTGAAATCTTGCCTCTAGGTTTGAGTGAAGTAGAAACAGATAAAAGGAAAGATACCTATCACACAAGTCATTGCCTTCATGTGGATGTCCTTTGAACCTGTGGTTGTGTTGGTTGGTTGTGGCCAGAAAGTGAAGCATAGACAGTAAATCACAAGAAGCCTGTAATGAAAGGCCCAAATAGGTCATTTTCACATCTGGCTGGCACTTAAACTTGATCTTTTCCCATAAAAACTGTTGAGAGAAAAATAGCAATGTTATGCTAGTAGCCCTAAAGTACTAAAGATGTCCAAATCCATGCCTTGCTACTCCAGTTACCTTTAGGAAAAGTATATTCTTATAGCCAAATATCCCAATTCTTTGTTACCACACATGACTAGTCTTAGCTACTATTAAAAAAAAAAAAAAAAGTGGATAACTGGATTCAATGAGTAGACACTTACCTCCCGAAAATTAGGGCAAAGGATTTGAAAATGTCTAATAGAATATATTTGTATATACCTAAGGTGAGAGAGCAGCCCATTAGGTCTTTTCCTACTTAACAATCATCAAAAGTTACATAGTAGAGACATTTGCTGCTCGGTGAATATCCATGTTTTCCTCCATATTCTTCAGCCTCTTTGGAGTTGAGCAGAGCCATGTGACAAGGAATGGCCAAGAGTAGAATTGATGTGCTATTTGTAGGCTGAAGCATTTAAGAGCTAGTGCAAGATCCCTTCAGATTTCAGGTGCCTCACCATGAGAAACATGTTGACATGGTGGAGCCACAAGGTAAAAGTCACCAGGAGCACTGCAATGAACACAGAGCTCTAGGAAAGTTCCATATTGTACATCAGGTTTTGTGGCTTACGTTTAGTCAAAGATTCTGGGATTGTTACCACAGCATAGCTTCTTCTATCCTGACTAATAAACATGAAAGGTTTTTTATCAAGGCTGATTTTCTTTAGCCATTCTGTTTAGTTTATATAAAAGCTGGTGGAGCAATTGTTAAAACTATGAGCTTTGGAATGAAGCAGAGATGGATTGGAATCCTAAGTCCACCACTTACAAGCTAATGGAACATGAGACAAGATATTTACTATCTCGGCCTCTGTTTCCTCATGTATAAGATGGAAACTCCGTCTACATGAGCAGTTTATATAAAATAACTAGTATAAAGCACTTAGCACAGAACTAAGCACATGGTGTGTATTCAGTAATACCGGAAGTTGCCCTTGTTTTTTGCTACTGTTGATAGTTGGTTTTTATAACAGTGAGGTTGCCTTTAGTAAGGAACCAAATCATTGCAAGTCTTTTCAGGGTAGAGTTAGGATATGTTTAACATTGCTGGAAGTTGCCAGGACTAGTGAAACTGAGGCTCTGTGGGCCTCTGTCAAAGGGAGAAACTAAGAATGAACCAGCATATTAACAGTTCCTCTGCTTTGTTAATTACTGCCCTTGAGTGTGACCATGTAGAAACAGGCAGATTGTTTTCATCCTGTATTTTAGATGTGCATTGATGGGCCTTTGGAATTCTGGAAACCACCAACATATTTTAATTAAGAAAATTCCATTAGGAAATGAATTTCTACTGCATTGTTATATCAGTCATTATATACATAATGTTTATTTATGTTAGCACTCGCAAACATTGACATACCAAATATCAGGTCAATTAACTTTAGAAAGTAATTGTGTATTTAAATAGCAATAAGAGGAGAAATACACACCATTGGAAGTTAGAGTTGGGAATAGGTTCTGTAGAGTGAACACTGTTTCAATAATATGTGGAAATGAATAATTCCCCACCTAACACCAATGTAATAATGTACTGTAAGCATTGCTTTTCTCTGTATAATTTGCCAAGAATTCAGTGGAAAACAAGTAACATTATGGGGAAATATTGATTCACTTTGAGCACAGTGAGTCTTGTTATAATAATGACAGAGTCTGTGGCCATTTCTTTCCTTGTTCTCTTCTTTAGAAAAGAAGTAAATATGTGGAATTGCTAACTAATAATTGGGACACTTAGATTGCTTCCTTTTATAGAATAAACTAGGAGATTTCTTGGGTCTCAGCAATTTTTTCATGACTTGGATACCCTAAGGGCATGAAAAAGTTAAGATCATGTAATTATGCCAACTTTGGTTTTTGCAGTTTGATTAAGCCTAGAGTTTGGTATAGGAATCCCAAGCACTCAATAACAAGCCTCATCTTACTTATCTGAACTCGTCTCCTGCTCTATTTCAACCCATGTCAATGTGGGAAACTGATAATATAGTGGTTAAGAGTATAACTTCTTTATTATTGGCTGGCTCTATGGCTTACTAGCTGTATGTGATATTGGGCAATGTCAAATAACCTGTTTTGCTCTCTGCAAAATGGAGATAATAATAGTACCTCATGGAGTGGTTGTTAAGACTAAATGAAATACTGGAGTGAAATTCTAAATATGTCAATAAATAGTAAATGTCACCCAAGTTGGCTCTCCTGTGGTTCATGGTGCTCAGTTTGACTCTTGCATCTCAAACTGCAGTGAAGAATACATAGTGGGTGAATTGAGGTGGCCTCAAGTTTTAGCCTGTCATGTCATCTATTCACAGCCTACGTGCTAGGGTAATTTGGTGACAACAGCACTTGACATTGGTTATCAAAGTTGATTCAGAAAATACAGCAGGCTTTGGGGCCAATGCCCTTCTTCACTTACTGCATATAAAAGTGATCTGCTCCTAAAACTCTGAAGGAAGAAGCTTGGGCATTTTTCAGAGGTAGCTGAGTATGATGCTCTCTTACTAGAATCTGAAACAAACCTTCTCTTCTGGAAAGATTAAACTACTGCATTTTCCAATGAAGAATCACACGTTTTCCTCCTCAGTCATCTTGGATGATATCCTCTACATTTGGACTATACGTTTCTTAAAAGAGGAAGTCATGTATTACCAACTCTTCTCCCACTGCAAACATTTTTTGAGTGCCTATGCTGTATAAGTCCTGGGCTGAACACTTTCCTGCCACTTACTTGACTTGCAACTTTGGTCAAGTTCCTAAACTTCTTGTGCCACCATCTGTAAAATAAAGGTAATGATGATAGCTACCTCTTGGAGTTGGGTATGAGAATTCAGTGCATTAAAGCACATAAAGCACTAAGCCTAGGACACATTGAAAGTGCTCAGTGGCAATAGTCAGTATTAACCTTATCTCTAATTTATAGAAGAGCAAATGGTCTCATGGGAGTTGAATAATTTGCCTAGGTCATTAGAGCCCACTATGCCTACCTTCAAAATCTTGGCATTTAGCCCCTTTACTGCCCTGCTGCTTCCTATCATTCACTCTGTACAACTGTGAATCCCAGGTGCTCTGTTGTCTTTAAAACCATGTATAATTGGTTAAAGTGACTTCAATGGGCTTAAAAAGAAACATACCAAACCTGAGATAGAGAAATACATGGCAGAAGTGTTCTAGAATGAATACAAATTTCTGCTTGCCTATGAGGTTATCAGACTGAATTTATACTTAAAATATTGTACCTAAGCTAGTCTCCCCTTCTGGCATTAATAACCTCAGCTCCTTGGAGTCTAAGAATAACTAAAGGGGTGCCATGGGTCAATGGTGGGCAGCAGCTTGTGAGAATCTACTTTTTCTCATGTAGCCAAACTGCTGCACAAGAAATAGACAACATTTACATGGCCTCTGTGTCTAAGGTGGACACTTCTTTAATGTGATGTAAATACCTCACAAGAATCTCCTTTCAGCCCAGCTATACATAATATACTCATAGTTCCAGGCCTTGTTGAACTCAATTCCATAATCATCCTCATCATATCACAGGAGAGAAAGAGGTAGGTAAGCCCTTTATTAAGAGAGAGAACTCAGGTGGTCAGCAAGTGCAGCGGATGTTTCTGTTTTGCCTAACTGACTTCTGTCTCTCCTTTTACTGATAACTCCTCTGCCCTTGCAATCTACCCGGTTCTGGTGGGATGCCCACTGCCCAACTAGACACATGACCTAGGCCTGACCAAATCAGACTAAATCCTAATACTTAAACCAGAGTTATTGGGAAAGATAAGTTTTGGTCTGCTGGCCTTGACAGTAAAAGGATGTAGGCTTGGAGCTCCTCAGGGCCACTGCTTCAGGGAGCCAGCACCAAAGAAAGCAAGGCCAAACACTGAAAGAGACAGAGTCCCGATCCTTTCTTTTGAACAATTGGATACCACCTGGCTTGAAGCTCTCCACTGCGCTTCTCATCTCTGATGAGGGTTGACAGATGTCTTCCTATTTACTCCTTAAGGCAGTTTTGGTTGACTTCAGTCATCTGCCACTGAAAAGAACCAGTTCAGCAGATTTTATCCCCATTCCAAGATGTTCTCCCTTCCAGGTCACTTTAAGCCTCTTGTGAGCACTCGGCATATTGCGAGTCTCCATCAGTAATCTCCGAAGAATCTGAAGTTACCACAGTCCTTGACTTTTGACTTCTGCCCTTTTACCTCTAGGTTAGCAGAGTTACCTAGATCCCACATGGCATATTGGGGAAAGATAAAAAAGAATGGAAATTATCTCCAGGGTAGTTTTGTTCCATACATGAGGAAATGCAAATAACTAATGAAAAAATTTGCTTTGTTTCTTATTCAAGCTTCTCTAAATATCCAAAGGAAAATGTTAGTATCAATCTCTACTGCATATGGGAAAAGTGAAACTTAGAGAAGTTAAAGTGCCCAAGATCACACAGTTAGTAGCTGGTATAGCTAGGATTCGAAACCATGTCATCTTATGAGCATGTGATAGAAAGGCAAGCTGGGAACGTGCAACCTTCTGCATTTAAGGACGCCTTTAATCCAAACCCCTGTGCTTTAGTGTGGAGCCCAGAGCTCCTCCCTCAATTCTGTTTCCATGGTGCACTGTGCATGTGCAGTCCTTGAACGTTCTTGCATTTGCTGGGGGTGGGAAGCCTTTCTCCAGATCTCAGCTTCAGATGCTGCCCACCCGGCCATCTGCGGCAACAGATTTGTGTGTTATCAATTAAAGTCTAAAGGAAGTTGGCAAAACCTCCTACTCTAACAGGGTGGGCTAAAGAAGTTCCTGTTAAAACAGAAATGGGTTGTGTCTATGATAGTGGTAGTTGGTAGCTTTCCAAGAGCACTTTAAATACACCCCATGCCTTGAATTGCTCAGCTCTGATTCTCTTTAAGACATTCCTCTCAGAGGCAGCTCATTTCCATGGAGCGGACCGGTGCATAATTAAACAGGGTTGCCCTTTTGGAAAGCAAAGCAACATCCACAATTTGGAGAATCTGCTTCTGTGATTTTCACTTTGCGACTCACTTGGGAAATCATTATTTATTTGTTTTTTAGTGTACAAAATCTTCATATATATAACATCTCATGCCCCATTTGAAGTCACAAAGACTTCTTGATTTCAATTGCTCTGGAAGACTCTTTAAGATGCCTCACCTAGGGAACCCCAAAATATCAAGTACACAAAATGGTCTTTAAGTTCAAGACAGAAAATCTCAAGTACATATTCCTTATTTGTGAAAATCCATCTTGCTATTTTTACATAACTAGATAACTTAAAAGTTTTAGATAGAGAATTATAAAACGTATTTTAAATACCTACTATGTACTTTTCCCTGTGGTAGGTCCTAGAAGAATAGAGATTAACCATATATAGTTTCTACCCTCATGGCAGTTACTGTCTAATAGCTAAGTAGGGATTTATGTCAGTCTGGCCACACACACAAAAAAATGGGTACTACATTGGCTTATGAAGAAATACAATTCTGAATCATAATAAATTTAGTCCCATTACAGGGTAGGTCCTTGTATACTTAAACATCACATTATCCATCCTTCTACCAACACTCTGACAGCAATATGCAAAGCATGATGGTCTCCCTTTCTCTCTTCTGTGAAATTTATCAACTTCAGCATATTTACTTTGGGGCCAGATAATTCCTTGTCATGGGGACTGTCCTGTCTGTTGTAGGGTTCTTATCATTGTACTTGGCCTCAACCTACCAGATGCCAGTTAGGACATCCCCAGTTATGACAACCAGAAAAGTCTTTGGACATGGCCAAGTGTTCCTTGGGTGGGGAACAGGGTGGGAGAAATCAGCCCTGGTTGAGAGCCACTGAGTCAAACCAAGACTAACAGTAGTTATTTCACAGATTCTCTAAAATAGAATGAATGTTGTTCTAAATTAATGGAGAAAGATGAGTCATTCCTGGAGACAAAGGAATGCACTAAATGACCTCCTAAGATCCCTGCCAATCCTAGAATTCCAGAGTACATTTTACCATAACCTAGTTTGGTTCCTCTGTGTCCCTGTTCCTGTAGACCCTCCTGACCGTGCCTAACAGGAAGCTGCATCTCCAACATGCCCTTTATGTGAGCAGGAACCCTGGAGGAGTCTTTTTTTTTAAAGTTCTTTTTGTGTTTGAGAAAACTTGGCAGAAACATTCTTTTTGAAAGAGGAAAAAAAAAAAAAAAAACCCAAAATCAAATTTAAGGGCTGTGGGAAAATAACTTTCTGTGCTCCTAGGTACCAGAACCGACCATTTGTTAGTATCCAGCTTCTGCTAAAGTGTGAAAAATTCTTGGAAGGCATTTTCTAAATTTTGTTATTGTTGTTTTATCCTTTTATTTCTATGAGCCCTTTCCTTTGCTGTATGTTGGCTGTCCATGTTGGGCTGGCTGACTGAGGTATGCACCATCTTTTATTTTGAAGAACCTACTATTTATCTGATAGTTGGGAAGGTGGCCATACTGAAGTATAAGGAGCCCAGCAGTTGAAGTTTTTAAGACCTGACTTTTAATCTTATGACCATCACTTCCTGACTTTGAGATCTCAGGACTTCCATGCGTTACTTTGTCCTTTTACCAGTGGATGGTAAAACTCTCCACGGAACCACTGTGGGCATAAAATCAAGATGGTAGCTATTTGTAGATTTCAAAATTGCTATGAAAATTATTTGTTAATATGATTGGACATTGTAATCATGTGACAAATGCTTGTTTCCCCATTGACTACTTATGCAGGGTTTATTTAAAATTAGGCAAAACTAAGAATATGTTTCCTAAGAACACATTCTGGCCACACTTTTTATATCAGTCTCTCTTCAAATATGATCCCTGAACTCTTCTTTAATTTCCCACTTCAATAATCCGTTTTAAATTTTTTTAACTTAGTTTTTCTGTAGTAAGAGCGCAGTTTTCAGAGTTCAACTTAGGGTCAAATCCCAACTTCTGCTACTTTTAACTCCATGCTCTTTGACTTTTAACCTGAGCACAATGTCTTTTACAAACCCATAAGGACCTCCATTTCCTCATCAAAAAATTGGGGACAATAATAGATCATATCTTAGAGAGTTGTTGTGATGATAATATAAAATAATGATGATAAAGTGGCATCCAGATGCCTAGGCCCTATGAAGTACCCAAAAAGTAGTAACTTGTACTGATAAACTTGAATTCATTAAAGCTCCTGGACAAAATTGATGGGTATAGCCTCCATTTTGAAACTATTTCTTTGGTTTACACAACCCGGGGGATGTGGTCCACCTCATGTTCTCTGTCACTGCCCTCCCTGTCCCTCAAGTTTGTGCAACCACAACCCTGGATTTTATTACTTTTTTCCATAGAATGTTAAAAATTTTCTACAGAAGGAACCTCTGTTGATACATTGGTAGAAGTTTCCTCAATGTCAGAATGATGGAATTTTGGAAGCTTGAGAAAAACTGGTGTATTAGAGCACTGCTTCTTAAACTTTAACATGCATATGACTGCCCTGGAATCTTGTCAACATGCAGATTCTGGTTGAGTGGGTTTAAGATGGGACCCTGAGGTTCTGCCATTCCTAACAAGCTCCCAGGGGTTCTGTTGAGTCTGGCGTAGGGACCACACTTTGTGTAGCAAGGTGTTGATGAGGAAGTTTGTCTGTATCTCATCTATCTTTAGATGCAGTCTTTCTCCTTAGGAGGTGCCTGACTCTTGATAAAGCTCAGATCCCATCAAAACATTCCTTCTCCTCTCCCAGCATTCAGGGGCTAGTGTGGAACGAGAATCTCAGGAGATGTTCAACACCCAAAGGACTGTGGAGTAAAAATAAGTTTGCCAAGCACCATAAACCATAGTTCCCCAACTTGGGGACCCACATGATGCATGAATGTATTAAAAGCTCTGAGAAGTCCTGATATTTTTTAAAGAACATGTTTCTTATTGTTTGCTCTAGAATTCCCCTTACATAATCTACAAATATCTTAAGAGTAGATCAGAATCTCATGGGTGGAACCCAGATTTCAGCAGTTCTTTAACTCTCACTGGGTGATCTCAATTTATAACTGAGGTTGAAGTCTGCCAACGTAAGCATAGGAAATTCTAACAGAACACACTTGGAGAAAATCCTACAGCGAAAATAGCTCATCTAATGACATTGTTTATTAGATGCTAAAGGTGATAATTTCTGAAGTGGTAAGCCTTCATTTATACAATAGCTTTCTTATTTGAAAAGACTTAAATGGCTTAAAGCAGGCTGGAAATTTGGAGACACGGGAACTGATGGATTTAGTGGAAAGAGAGAACAAGGACCTTTAAATGCCTCT
>NC_045435.1:68159708-68199374 GCF_002776525.5 Piliocolobus tephrosceles | reverse complement strand
GGCACTCCCGAGTGAGATGACCCCAGTACCTCAGTTGAAAATGCAGAAATCACCGGTCTTCTGTGTCGCTGGCGCTGGGAGATGGAGACTGAAGCTGTTCCTATTCGGCCATCTTGCTCCGCCCCCCAATATTTTCTAAAACATCCTCAGATTACCCTACTTCCTCTGCATCCAGTCAGCTAATAAGCAAAGAGAAAGAGCATGGCACATCACCCGAAGGCTTTTAGAGACCTAGAAATTGTCTACATCACTTTTTCCCATAATCCATTGGCCAGATCTACCTGCAACATCCCACCTTTACTGCAGGGAAAACTGATAAGTGTAATTTCCCAGTGTACTTAAGCAGGAAAGTGGGTTTGGTGAGCATTCAGCCACCTCCTGCTACAATTATTACTGGGGTTTCCTTTTGCTTCTAGATTATAGTAAAATCTAGGGAACTTAGTTGCAAAATGGAGCATCTTTAGCTTATTACATTGCAGCTAGCAATCCTCTTATTCCAAACCCCTGTTTCCTTGGGGCTCATATGTCTCTTCTTTCATCCCACATAGGAATCCAGAGACCAGGTCTGCCTTTCTTAGAGAAGCCATATAGCCATCTGCTCAGTGTTCTTGCTAATACTCTAGGCTTTGCCAGGGAATATATGTGACTTTCCCTGTCCTGGGGGCCCTGCCTTGGAGGTAGTTCTCCTCTCTCTCACCTTGAACTTTCGTCATTCTCACTTAACTCCCCCAACCATCTTCAACACACACACATACACACACACACACACACACACACACACACACACACACACTACTTCTATTCTCCCCAGTGCCCCAGTGCCCCTGGGACATTGTTTAACTTCTATTTTCTGGCCCCCACCAAATATACTGGAGGAAGAGAGCATAGAAAGGCTTGGCTACCATTCTGGAATGAAGATAGGGGAAAAGACCAAGAGAAAAATACAAATCATAATTTTAAAAATTCGCCATAAATAAAAGTTGAAATGCATTAATTATATTGATTACTTGTTTCAGGCCCATGCCTTATCAACAAACCAGTCCTATGAGGTAAGTAATATTTCTTCTGTTTTAAGATGTGTAAACTGAGACTTGAATAAGTTGTATTGCTTATCTCTGGACACACTCCTCATTAGATGGCATTCATGACAAGAACCCATGTACAGCAGACTCCAAGTCCTAGGTCAACAGCCACTATGTCACTCTGCAGTGCCTGGTCAGTGGGGAAGCTATAACTCTGATAGTCTCAGTAGAAGGCTTGCCATCCCCCAGAACTGTGCAGCATTAGCAGACAGGGATAGCACATTGGCATTTACCAAGCCTTTATCTTATGCCAGATATTATGTTAGTCAATTTGTAGATTCTGTCTTGCTTACTTTTCCCAGCATTAATATCATCCCTAACTTACAGATGAGGGTATGGAAGTTGAATGAGGATATCGCCTGCCCCATTATTTCAGACTGGAGCCATGTCTCAAACCCTAATCCCTGTGACTCCTTAATTCACACTCTATTCCACTCTCTTATGCCTTGTGGAAGGCCTGTCACCGTGTGGCCCAAGGGGAAGTGATTGTCCCTTGTGATCTATGAGAGTAATAGCCATCCCTTTTAAAAGTCTTGGGCCACAAGTTGGAAATTAACAAATCATTCCATCCACAAAGGGAAAATGGAAAGGGTTGGAAGTGAATATGATACAGGAAGATTGAGTATGATCCAAACCTGAAGAAAATACTGATGGAAATCTTATTCATGATAATTTCTCTTCATTTCTTGTAAACCTCCATTATATCCCAGTTTCATGAAGTAATTACAGGGTGTCAAATTTGAACAGCTTAAAGTTATGTAATTAATTGCATTCAGCTTCAGTTACAATTACTAATTGGTCCAAGCCTGCCAGCATAGCACCTGGCAGCAGTCAGGAACACAACCACGGTGGCAGGCAGGTGGTTGCAATAATTAGGTTATTACTTTTTTCCCCCTTCAAGTACCAGGTGGTCCAACCCCCAGGGTCAGGCAGACTGTATTTGGCTCAAGGGTACCATTTCTGACATCTGAGTTCTTTTGAAGAAACTAAGGGAGGTGGCAGAATATACTAGCCTGGAACATGGTAAAAAAGCACAAGCACCAAACTGGGCTTACTGCAGCAGAATCAGGGAGGAGGATCCAGCATCCCAAATAAGGTCTGGAGAAAGGGACAGACTCTTAAACCAGCAGTCATGGTATTTCTGAGATTTTGGTTTTCAGACTGGCCCTTCTAACTAGATCTCTGGGAAATAAGAAGGAATGAAGGTCCAAAAGCAAGCATACAATCTGAATTTGTAAGCAAAGTTGCCTGGTAGTCATAAGCATCAGATTTGAAATCAGGTAGATGTTCTTGTTTGTCTGCTTGGTTGTCTTATTTTCTCCTGGGTCTGCTTCTTATTGAGATTTTAGGCAAACTACATGACTTTGCTAGGCCTCAGTTTCCTCATCTGAAAAATAGGAACAGATACTATGGCTGCTGTGCCCACTAAATGAGTAAATGCATAAACGTTGCTCAGCACATGTCTGTTCTGCAATAAAATGATCCATTAATGTTAACCTGTTTTATCTGTATTGTATCCAGAAGGGAAAACAGTTCATTGACCTACATTTTGAATTGGGCATTTAACAATATAACTTTCAAATGATGAACAGAATCATTTTCATCTTTGTAATATTAATAACCATAATTTACTGAGTATGTGTTCTGTGCCAGGGAAAATAATAAGTCTTGTACTAGCTTTAATTCATGTCATCCTTCCTGTTAACGTTGATATTAATATCCCTATTTTATAGATGAAAAACTGAGGCACGGAGAGGTTTTGTTACTTCTCTGAGATTTATATCTATATTTAGCTAGTAAATGAGGAAGATGAGTTAGAACTCAGATATCCTAATTCTGTCGCCATTAACCACTATGCTTTACTGTCTTTATAAGCCCTGGGGAAAATGTTCTCAGGTTCTTTCTGGCAATATTAATAAACTTTTATGTTTTAATGCCAGATTATCCTAGCCTAGCTCTTGTATTTTAATTCAGATTGACTTACACAATAAGTGTGATATAGAAAAACATGTTTGTAGCATATTCAGAAAGGACCTGGGAAAACCATTATTCTTATTTGTTACATTTATTTTTTATTTAAATTGCATTTCTCTATTTTTGTTTGCTGTCTTTGTGCTTACAACATGCTCTTGAGCATCCTGTAGAAATTCATGCTGAGGTCAATGTTAAGTGGCAGGTAGGAAACTTTTATAGGTCCATGATCTTAAATCAGAAAACAGAACATTGCCAAGAGATATCAAAAATAATTGCAATAAAGATGATCACAGCTCCATCAAGAACATCTGATAAGTAAGCTTGTTCTTTACTGGAAACTCATTTCTCCCAACTGCTATAAAGAGGAGGGGAAAAAGCCTTGCCTTGCTTGGACGACACAGGAGCAAACAGAAAAAAAAAAAAAATACAGTTTTATTTTTAAATAGTTTTGAGTCTTTTCTGGAGCTGTTTTCTAATCAATAGAAATGACTAAGAAATCTTATGGTCTCATCTCCCAGGTTTTATGTTTCCCATTTATTTAACCAAGATAATAAAAACTCATATGTGGTCTCTTTAGTCATTTCCAAATAGGGCTGGCTTCTTCTGTTTATCTCCAAATAGCTCTGGCTACAAATTTCATTTCAGAACTGTTGTTAGCATAATCAACTGCTAGGTGGATAGACAGATATCACCTTTGGTTTTATTATTAACAAAAATAAGTCTTCTTGGTTTGAAGGACTTGAGTTATAATAACGAAAAACTGTGTCTTGTTTTTTGGCTTATGAGGAAAAGCTGTGAAGTCTGGTCAACTTTCACATTTGAGTCCCTTTACTCTCAATCTATTCCCTCAGTCTTAGATTTAACAAGTTCCAGAGGTCAATAGTTTTCTCTTAGAATGAGCGCAAATTAAAATCTATGATGAGGCTTCACCCAACCTCCTTACGAAATCTGCCCCTGGAAAGCAACCCAAATATCGAGGCCCAGTCCAATGGCTCTGCTTACCTTTTATTTGCCTGACAGTCTCAGATTGAGAGGAAATGGCCTTCAGATGTTGGCAAATCTTTTACACTGGCATTCATATTACTGAAATTTCTCAGCCACATTTCCGATTCAGAAGTGCCTCCCCACTCTGTGATGTGGTCCAGGTAGCTAGCTTCCCAGCAAGCTTTGGGAATCGCTACTTTCTTATTCATAACTCTGCAAGCAATGAATGTTTGCGGCATACAGTATGGTGAAAGGGCATCGCAGGTGGGGGTTGGTTTCAAATTCAACTTGTAAGGTGTAAGTTGTATGACTTGCTCATGAAGCTAATATACCTTTCTCTTTATTGAATCTTGATGACATAGATACTAGATACATTGTGGCCATTTTTTGTGTCAGCTTGGAGATGGCTATGAGTTCTCATCAATCAAAAAGTCCTACCCAGCCAAGTTTTCAGGGTTAGGAAACTTTAGTCTCTGTTCAACTGACTATAAGGTACAGTCATTGGCTAGAAGAGAGGGCCATGCCATGTGCAGAATACATCATTAAACGCTAGAGCTGTACTCTGAGATGAGAAGGCCTCACTTTGTGATGACGTTACAATTTTTTGGATCCTTTGCCATTTGCATATGTCTCCTTTCTTTTACAAATATGTGCCCGTGATTTCATGTAGTTTAACTGAAATAAATGCAAGCTACAGCATCATATATGTATTTTGTGACAGAGGGTATTTTGCATATACTGAAGTAAGGAGAAATTCTTGTAGTTTGGAGAAAATCTGTACCTTGTATCAAAGTTAGACAAAGAAGATGGTGACTGAAAGAAGAAATGAAATCCCAAATGCTGGGGAAGGACATGGCTTTTGTTCAATCTCCTATTCATTCAGTATGCAATTACTGAATGCCAACCACACTATAAGCATTGTGCAATTTGCTGGGGGCTGAGATGAGAAGGATATGAACTTTAGTTTCAAAGAGTTCACAGTCTTGTCTTAAGAAAGAATGGGTTGATAGACAGCAGGAAAGCCATATGACTGGAAAGAACATGGGAGAGGACTGGATAAAAGATGACAGCACACCACCTGCAGGGGTGAGGAGCCCCATTCTGAGATCAGGAGAGCTGATTCAAATCCCCTTATTGCCTGACTGTCAGTGAAACCCTATGCAAAATGCTTGAGTTGTTTCTTTATCTGAAAATGAGGCAGCTGGACCATGAGCCTATTAAAATTCCCCAAATTGTGCTCCTTGAAAAAATAGTTCTTCATGGTATTAACGGGAGACTTTCAGAGGCAAAACATGCCAGAACATCTGTGGTCAAACAATTTAAGAAATTATTAGCAACACTTTCTGTAATTGAGTATCCTCATTTTTCTAAGAAAAAGAGAATGAATTACTATTTTTTAAATTTTTTTTTCTTCTTTTCCCTTCTCCATTTCCCCCTGTTCCCCGCTTCCTACTTAGTTTTTTAGAGATGGAAATAATAACCTTTTACCTCCTCTTCACTGGACACTCCCTACAGGGCAAATTCCGAAAAGAACTCAACCACCACAAGGTTGCCTGGCGAGGTAACAGTTGATTTACAACCTAAAGTATGCCCACTACAAACTTTCTCCCACCCAGAGAGTTTTTGGCCACCATTAAAACCTATTTATGCCCATGAAGACACCAGCTCAGCTGCTCGGTAAATAAGGCACTGAACTAGCACATGGACCACCCCCACCTGCTCATTTCTATCCCTATATAGTCACCCCTTTTAAAAGCATCCCCTTTCTGCTCCAAAAGCCAAACAGTCCTCTTAAGGGAAGAAGGCTGTACTTCTTCCCCTAAGCTAGCTTTGGAATAAAAAGTCACTTTCTTTTATACTAGACCTGGCTCTTGTTAATTGGACTCTGCAAGCATCAGGTGACCAAACCTGTGTTTAGATTACATTTCCTCTAATAGGCAGAGTGAATAAGTGTATAGTAGAAATGGAAAGCTCTTGGGCTCCTGCAAGGTCAGTGGTATGATCTTTACTTTGTAGTGAGGGAAATTGTGACTGGAATAAATGAAGTAACTTGCCAGATAACTAAGACAGCTAATTATAGGGCCTCATAGAGTAGGGGTAAGTGTACATTTTTTAATAAAGGGACCAATAGTAAATATTTAAGTTTTTTTAGGCCATATAGTCTTTGTTCTGTTGCAGCCACTCAACTCTGGCATGTAATATGAAAGAAGCCGTAGATGATATTGTAAATGATGGGCATGGCTGTGTTTCAATAAAACTTTATTTGCAAAATCAAGCAGTGACTGGCTTTAGCAAGAGGGCCTTAGTGTGCCAACTTTTACAGTAGAGCATAATGGGCTTTGGAGTCAAACTGCCTAAGATAATATCCCCAGATATGTCTTTTTCTGGCTAAGTGACTCTACAGAAGATATTTAATCTCCCTATTCATCAGTTTCACATCTATAATGTGAACATAATAATAGTATTCACCTCAGAATTGTGAGAATTAAATGTAACAATATCTGCAAAACAATTATAATAGCATCTAGCACTTAATCAATTCTTGTTTCATTAGCCATTTTTGGTAATACTCAGTGATTAATCAATTTCCTTACCATCACATAGTCATTACAAAGTGGGGACAGGATTTCCATTCAGAGGGTCAGGGTCTGGAGCCTGTGCTTTTACCTGAACCCTACCTCCAATGCCCTCTCAGAGCTGGGGAAGAAAGGGTTTAGGTCAGGTCTGGCTAACTCCAGTGCCCATGCTGTCTTGCCACAACTGGCCTTTCTGACCATACACTCAATGGATAATGGCCCACACACTCAATGATCACAGCATGTAGATTTCAAGTGGGTCAAAATGCAAATACCCAGGGTGTTAAGTGTGTGGGTCACTATCCATTTAGTTCCACATCTTAAAAAAAATCAGGACCATGCCTTTAATTGCTTTTGTTTGAAACTCTACATAACCTCTACATAACTATATTTACTATACATATATGTAATGTTATGATGATACTTTGATGTCAATACAATCTAAGTGTATTTCTCTGGATCTGTTAGGAAGCTAAAAAAACATTGTTACCTCTATCCCAAGGACATAAATTTTCCCATACAAGGTATAATGCTATGATATGCTGAACAAAATTTTAGGCTTATGATTAGGGATACTCACTATATGTAAATCTGTACTTAATCCTAAATTTTCTAGTTTGGAATTTCATCTGTGTACTTAACCTCCACTTCTACCATGGGATTTATGTTCTATTTTAAGAGCGTACAGTGGAGGTTCTCAAAGTGTTCTCCAAACTAGCAGTATCAATATCTCTTGAAAATGATTAGAGATGTTAGACCTTGGGCCCCACCTCAGACCTGCTCAATTAGAAACTCTAGGGCCCAGAATTTGGTGATGGAACCCAGCAATGTAGGAGTTGTGTAAATCATTTTATAATATTTCTATCACTGGTATAGCACCTTATATTTTTCCAAAATACTTAAAAATATTCATTTTCAGCTTCAAAATAATCTTTAAGGTAGTCAGAATAGTGGGGGGGGGGGAATAAAAGTTTGCTTATATCATTTTGCTAGTGAGAAAACTAGGCAAGCACAGATCTTGATAGCAAAGCTAAGATTTCAGACTCAAAGCCCATTTTGTTATTATTTTGAGTTCATATTTTTCCTCCTTAAGCTGGGCCTTGTTTACTTATATTTAGTCTTATTGGCATGGAGACTTGATCATTTCTCCTTGATTAGTGTTCCCAGGTACCTTTTGGGTTTTACCTTCAGATTCATAATTATTAATTCTCTAGACTATGGGTCAGCAAAACTGGCCCACCACCAGGTTTTGCAAAATTCTTTTTGAAACACAGTCATGCTCATTTCTTTTTTATTGACTGTGAGTGGCTGCTTTTACACTACAGCAGCTGAGCTGAAGAGTTGCAACAGAGGTTGTAGAGCCTACAGATCAGAAATTCTCTACTCTTTGGCTCTTTAGAGAAAACATTTGCCAAGTGCTGGTCTAGAAGCAATAGATTTCTCACATAAAGCCTGGTAATAAAATAGCAGAAGAGGGCCATTCAGTTTCCCAACTTTGACTTCAGGATCAAAGGTCCCTCAACTCTTCTGGGCATGTATTTCTCAGTGGTTTAGATCAGTGGTCCTCAACCTTTTTGGCACCAGGGACTGGTTTTGTAGAAGAAAATTTTTCCACAGATGGGATTGGGGGATGGTTTCAGGATGAAACTGTTCTACTTCAGATCATCAGGCATTAGTTAGATTATCATAAGGAGTGTGCAGCCTTGATTCCTTACATGCACAGTTCACAATAGGGTTCAGGCTCCTGTAAGAATGTAATGCGTGGCTGATCTGACATGAGGTGAAGCTCAGGCAGTCATGCTCACTTGACGGCTGCTCACCTCCGTGGACCAGTGCCTATCTGTGGCCCAGGGGCTGGGGACCCCTAGTCTGGACCATTCTGCTCATTAAGACTATAATTTTTTCCCATGATAATTGGTAAAACTAAGTTTACTCTCTCTCTCCTTCCCCTATGGCTCAATAGTGTAGAATTTATTTTAACTATTAAATTATCTCAATTAAGTATTTTCTGGGATCCCATTAACTGTGTGTTTGCCAATCTGACATAATCAAATTCTGAAAACACTCCAAGAGAAATATTTGAAGCCCAGACAAGAGGCAGAAAAGGAAATATAATATACTCTTGCCTCTCTGATTATGTTATCTAAAAAACCTAAAGTGCTTTCTAGTGCACTCTATGTCCAGACTCAGAATGAGGAATGACAAAATTTTTAGATAAATTGGTTTGTGAAATATTTATGTGCACTTTAGTGGCATAGACAGGAGGTAATCTGTTTTGTATTGAATCAGCTTGGGACAGAAAAAAAAAAAAAGCACAATGTTAATGAGATTTTTTAAAGCCACTTTTAAATTCATGTTGGCAAAAGACAAATAGTAAAGACTTTTAATTTCTATAAACTTAACGGCTAGAGAACAAATAAAGCTTTATTAACTTAAATAAAAGTAGCTTTTCTTTCAAGGGCATAACAATTTATTTTTTCTTTCTATGTAATCTTCTGAAGGAGTACTCTTCTCTATGTATTGATCATCATTTTCCAGTGTTAGTTTGATTTTAACCAAGTATTGACGATGGTGAAAAATCATAGGGTGACTCCAGCTTAGTACACTGGGTGAAACCTGTGGTCTGGGAGTTAGTCAACATTATTTCCCTGTAAGATATGCAATGTCCTTGCTGTATAACCTTTGGCCAATACTTGCTCTCTCCATTTCATCCTCTGGTTCTGCCCATATGTAGGCATTAAACTGATTTTAGTGTCTGATGAAGTTGATGCTGCACTTTGAATGTGTTAATTATTCTAGAAAAATAGAGTAAAGGCTGAATCAACCCTTAAGTCAAGGCTTAAGCCTTTCATTTCATTGATCTTCCCAAACTGGGGTCAGACATGTTTGTGCTCCCATAGTCTTTTATACTTATTTATCTCTGTCATGGCATAATTCACCCTGGACTGAAATTACTAGCTGTTTTGGTTGTATTCCCTTTTAAACTATGACATTTTTAAGGGTGGAAGCTGGATCTTGGTCATTGGAGTATCTCAAGTACCTGGTTTGCCATCGGTACTAAATAACTTTCTTATAGATGAACTAATTAAAGAGACTTAATTTTTTAACTAATAAACTGGAAGATCTACTAGAAGGATGGGAAGGAGCATGTAAGTAGACTATGTAACCAGTCAAATTCTGCCAGGGAACTTGCTAAAGAACACACTTCCAGGACAAAAAGAAATTTGTGCAAAAATCCTCTTTCTGCTGACCACTGACAAAATGCTTTAGCTTGGATTGCTGAATGTATTTTTTTAGCAGATATGCTAATCTCAGGAATGATGCATTTCAGCTCTGGCATCATTGAAATAATATCCCATTGCCATTCTGCAGTTCACTGCTGAGTCAGCACGTTTATTACAATCTCTCTTTTCCCAGGTTCCTAATTTGGCCATAAAAATTCACTCAGGGTAGAAACTTCATATAGGTCTGGCCTCTGAATGGTATTTTTTCAAACAGAATCTCAAAGTAAGCTGTTTAATGTACGTGAACTATTGTGGAATTCACACACATTGAAGTAGAATTCTGAAAAGGGCCTTTAAGGTATTGTAACTTTTGCTATCACCTGAAATACACTTCATAGTGGTGTCATCAAGCAAGTTTTGAATAAATCCTCTTTTTCCCCCTTGGGTAATTGCCCTGGGTATGTTCTATAGAATATTCCCAGTTTTTGTAAACTCAACACATTTTCATTTTTGCTGTATCTTTTCTTTTTCATTACATGCTCCCTCCCATTTTTTATGCACTTTTGCTTTTACCTAGCTTTTGCCTCATGGTCTCATCTACTATGTTTGTTCCTTTTGCAATGGGTGTGTGTGTGTGTGTGTGTGTGTGTGTGTAGGAGGTAGTTACATGGGGAAATTAAAATCTAGTTCTTAGGGTCAGCTCTCAAGTTTTCACATATGATTACCCACTTTGTGGATTATCTACGATATATTTTCCCTGCAATTCTACTTTCCCTATCCACTTGGAATGTAACCGAATTGATTCCTTTCTCTCATTCCAATACACATTTAGTGACTGTGTAAACATCTTTGCATATCCTCTGAGATATGTCATTTTAAGAATGTATTTCCCCCACCCTGACTCCCTAAAATATAATTAAAGCCAATTACTTAAATGCTGTTATGTATATCCCTGTATTTTGTAGTCCATGAATCCTCTTCCTTCTATGTTGTAAATAAACAATGAATAGCTGTTCATACATTAACTCTTTGCACAGTTGTTTAAGAAGGGTAAAGTTCAGATCATGGGACAACAACCCAAAAGAGAATCTGAAAATAGATGGTGGCTCAGAAGTCTATGATGTTTTGTGCATGGAGAACTATCAACTGTTGGAATTTTAGAATCTCACCTTCTATCTGATGAGTGACTCTCTGTATCAACACCTCTAACAATGAAAAATGTTAGTAAATTTGCAACAATCTCTGTGGCATAAAGTAGGAACTCCCAAAACCCTTTCTTTCACCAGCAAAACTGCCTAATAAGCAACTCCCATGCACACAGATTATGTCCCCTCCCAATTCTGTCTGAAGCCCTATATTTAGAAAAAGATTTCTTAGGGTTATACTTTGGTTTTAATTTGTCTCAGGAGAAATAATTGTCTAACATAGCTACCCAGCTTTTGAATATGAAGTATATAGAAGCAGCTAAAATAATAAGCTTAGATAGTTTAATTCATTCCAGAACATTTGCTACATACCAGCTATTTTGCTCTACTCTGAAGATACAACAGGCAAAGGAGGTATGGCTTATACTCTCAAATTGCCTAAAGTCTGTTTTGAAAAGCGTAACTAACTAGCAACCCAGAGTAGAATTTAGTATTAAGGTAAAGGCTATTTATTTAACAAATATTTATTCATCAAGTGCTTTCTATGTGCCAGGCACATTTCTAAGGCTGTGGGAATACAGTGATGAACCAAACAGACAAAACCCTGCCCTCTTGTCTAAAAGGAAAGATGGACAATAAATGAGTAGTTAAGCTTAGAAGACAAGTGGTTTCGTTTTGCTCACTGCTATATCCCCAGCATCTACTGCAGTGCCTGGCACATAGTATGCACTCAAATATTTAGGAAAGTGAATCAAATTTAGTACAGTATTTCCATATTTTAAATGGTCATGGAGGACTGAGAAGGGAGTAGTTCGTTCTGGCTACAAGAGCTAGAGAACTCCAGCTCAACCTTGAACTCTCTATAGGAAATTGAAAAGTGATGTGAGTAGACATTGCAATGCCAGATCAAAGATAGAAAATTCTGAGCAAAAGCATGGAGGTATGAAAGAGCATAGCACATTCCCAATACTGAAATTCAGTGTGGCCAGAGCTTGGAGACTAAACAAGTAGGTTGAAGCTTCATTGTCAAGATCTTATTTGTGGGGACAAGATTTTGCTATCCTATGGACAATGGGGATACCTAAAAGTTTTCATCACAGTGGGCCTTAAACCCATCTACATTTCAGGATCCCCCTTTCCTGAGCCACTTTTCTCCCCGTAGTTGTTTTTGTCTTCCTCCTTCCTATTAGTGCTTTCTTTTACCTCTCACTTGTCAGACAGTCTGTCATCCAATTATACTATCATGTGTTTGAGGCTGTTTCAGACTAGTCCCTTACAATGAGCAGAGTTAAGTCCTCTTTCCCCCTTATTAAGACAGTAACTAAATCATTTGCCATTTTGACACCCCTAGAAAGGTAAAGCTACCTCTTGGCAACAGCCAACGGGTTGTGTTGCACAGTGGATGAGAAGCCTGCAGCACAATCCGTACCGTAAAGGAAGCCGGCAGAGTCTGACTCTTCACATTAAAAATTAACAGTGTGCAATATACAGCAAAGCCTGCCACACTCCTCCCTTGTGAAGCGCATAATGGGAGAGCACCCCTCCCTGGAGGATGGGAAGGGAACATTTTCGTACAGAGGTGCCAATTTAATCATCAGAAGAAAGTTCTGCGAATCAAATGGAGGGCAGAACTCTCAGGAAGAGGCTGGAGGTTTAATTGCCCATTTGTGCGTCCTGAAATCCCCTTATAGGCTTGTGTAAGGGCCAGGGGAAGTACATCCGCCATGAAGCCTTACCCAGTAGACAGACAGTAAATATCTTCTGAATGATAAATAAGATCAAGGATGTAAACTGGCCACCTCTGGCAGATGCTTCAGCAGTAAGAATATTCTCAATATTGTAGGTGGAGGCTTTAAGGTTTATAAAGGGTTTTGCAAATGCTGCCTCTTTTCGTCTTTAGCACTATTCAGCACAAAACAGGAATTTTCACTGTTATTCAAATGAGCCTCAGGGAGGTTAAATGAGTCTCCCAAGGTCACTTGGCTGGTTAGTGCTGTGGTTGGGACATAAACTCAGGTCTGCTGAATGAAAATGTGAGATGTTTCCTGTATGCTCTGAAAACATAGCTCCCATACAATAATACTCCAATTCTCAAAGTTTTGTCAGATGACTGCTTCAGAATCACTGCATAAGAGTTAAAAATGCAGCTGGGCGTGGTGACTCACGCCTGTAATCCCAACACTTTGGGAGGCCGAGGCGGGTGGATCACGAGGTCAGGAGATCGAGACCATCCTGGCTAATGTGGTGAAATCCCGTCTCTACTAAAAATACAAAAAAGTAGCCGGGCATGGTGTTGGGCACCTGGAGTCCCAGCTACTGGAGAGGCTGAGGGAGAAGAATGACATGGACCCGGGAGGCGGAGCTTGTAGTGAGCTGAGATCTCGCCACTGCACTCCAGCCTGGGCCACAGAGCGAGACTCCGTATCAAAAAAAAAAAAAAAAAAAAAAAAAAGTTAAAAATGCAGAGTTGGGAGACTCAATCAATCAACCACACTAAGTAGTAAGGAATCTGCATTTTTAACAAGGGCACCAGGGACAAACAAGTTTGAGAACCACTGCACCAAGGAACACCGAACATAGGCTGAAATAGTTTAATAAAAGTTACAGAAGTCTAAATTACTCCCAAGATAGGGTGGAGGCTGCAATGAGCCAAGATTGCATCACTGTACTCCAGTCTGTGCAACAGAGACATTGTTTCCCTACCCCCAAAATATTAAATAAATAAATAAATAAATAAATAAATTATTCCTAGGACAAAGCTTAAAAACAGGGGAACCCAGGTGTTTTTTTAAGAATCTGTGAGGACAACTTTGCAGGAAAATTTAATAGTCACTTTCAATGTCATTGTCCTGTGATAGTGTCCTCTACTTTTTATTCAGTTTCAACTGCAAAATTTCAAATCATTCACTGAAATGTTAGAATGTGTATTTAGTAACCACACGTTAATTCTCCCTTGTATATTTATACATATGCTAGCTTTTAAAGCAAGTATTAGTGGTTGATAGTGATATAACTTTACATTTCTGAAAATAGTCATAATGTAGATCTTGATTAGTTATAAATAATGTCTGTTTAGTTCTATTCCAGTTTAGGAGTTGAAATCCAGAAATGACTGTCTTTTCTTTAGATCCTGGTAGCAAATTATAATTGTGATGAATGTATTCTGGTGTCAATGGTTTAGCTAAAAATTATTCCTGATTATTTTGGAGTTGTGTTGCTTGCCATGAGGTTGCAAGTCTATTTCTAAACAAGGAGTCTAAATTTGCTTTTGACCTCAGTAGTTCAAATGTGCATACTTTCCTTTTTATCTTAAGAATTTATTGGTACTAAAAAATAGACAATTGCTTTTTGATTTCTTGTTTATAACCAGGAGTCCCTCTCAGCCCAAAGTCCCTGTTCTGGAAGCAGAATGGAATGTCTACCTTCTCTGAAACTTTTGAAGTATATTGTCTTTCTTTCATTTATGACACATCAGCTATCTGTAGTAGTATTTTTGTTATTGGAATGCACGCCATTTCCTCTGCAAATAAATTTGTTCTTCTTTAAGGAATGGTCATATTTATAAGTTTTCTTTTTGTATCCTAAACAGAGTCTTAGACAAAATAGATACTATAGTAGTTAGCCTCCAGGATGTTCCCAAACGATTTGTCTCCATGTATCTGTGCCCTTCCCACACTGAATCAAGGCTGGTCTTGTATGACTGATTGAATATGCCAAATGTGATGATGTGCAACTTTCAAAGCTAGGTCATAAAAGACACTGCAGCTTCTTCCTTGCTCTCTTGGATCACTTGCTCTGGAGGATACGCGCCACTGTATCATGATGACACTCAACCCTTTGATGATACCCATGTTGAGAGGAACTGAGGCCCTTGAATAAAAACTAGTACCAAACTGCCAGCTCTATGATTGAATCACCTTGGAAGTGAATCTTCTAGACCTGGTCAACATCTGATTACAAATGAGGAAACCTGAACTGGAGTCTCCTATCCAAACAAATTCTACTTCCTTTCCTACAGAAACCATGCAGCAATAGCTGCTTGATCACGTAGCCCTGAACATCTTATTTAGTAGACAGAACTTTATGTCTAACAAATGATAATAATTGCTGTAAACTCATAAGTCTTAAGGCAGTTCATTACTCTGCAATAAATAATGAATATAGAATTCTATGGCTAAAGGCAAGATTGTAACAAATGAAAGTTCAAAATATTTGATGCACACCAAACTTCATGACAATGAGTCTGTTTCTCACTCTGTGGGTGATGTGAATATTTTTAGAGAAAAGTTACTTTTTAACTAGACATTACAATAATAGTATATGGGTGAGGTAGAGAAAGGTAACTTTGTTTGTAGTAAATGTTTAAAAGATTGATGGCTGGGTGCCTTCAGCAGCTGGCCAGAAGATTAGATGTCCTTGTAATGACAAAGTATGTTACTTACAGAAAAGGTAGAGAGATACTGACAGTTAAGAAAGATCTTTCAAGAAATCCTTCCAGAATGATAGAATAAGGACTCCCCAAAATCTGCTTCTCCATAAAGGCAATGAGAACACTTGCAAAAGTCCTCAAATGTAACTTTTGTAGAGCTCTGGAAATTAACTAAAGGCTTATGACAGTCTAAGGAGCACTTATTCGGAAAAAACATGAGTATCAGTAAGAAGAGCAAGATTTACGGAATTTTAATGTGCCTTATTCTCATCACCCTGTTCTCAAATCTGCAGTATCCTTGAAAACCAATAGACTCATAACCATGGTACTTGTTAGAAACCAACAGTCTAGCAGTCATTCAAGGGAAAAACAGTTTTGGGGGTCTCCAAAAGTCCTCTTCCCAGAAAATTTTTACTATTTTACTTATCCATGGCTCCCTATAATTGTCCAATGTCCAGGACTTGTTTTTATACAATCTGACTGAAATTTCTCTGTGCAAACAGCCCTATCCCCAGGGTGATTGTCAAAAATATTCAATTGCAGTTGTTTAATGTTGCAGCTTTCTGAGGCAGCTGTACAAGTGGCACAAACAGGAGGCTGACCAAAAAATTTTAAAGGAAAAACTGGGATATGAGATATCCATAGAGGCATTTGAAATGCTCCAATGTATTTCTGGGGATCCAGAAGGCAACATGCATGTGCAGAGCTGTGCTTATCCCCAGAAATAAACTGAAAATGCCCCAAGCTTTAATCTCTGACTGACATTGAGACTCAGCACAGAGTAGGACGTGAAGGCTAGGGCAGAGCTGTAAACTACCAGAGCATTGGAGGCATGCTCATAAACACACAGCCCCTCAACAGAGGCTGGGGGACTTATTGATTCAAGTCATTTAAGGAAATCTTTGTTCAATCACTACCTGACCACTAAGCCATTTAAGCAGAGACATAGAGACTTCTATGGATAAAGGTGACACACACACACACACACACACAAATACATACTTTACAGAATTCATCCAGGAAACTCATTAAGCCAACAAACAGCAACAGCCAAAACAAGAACAAATAGCAACAATAAGCCCCTGGGAAGTATGATAGGCAGAATAATGCTCTCCATAAACGATTCCCATGTGTTAATCCCTAGAACTTATAAATTTATGTTACATGTTACATGGCAAGGAGGAATTCACATTGCTAGCAGCTGGATTTTAAATAACAATATTAGCTTGGATGATTTCGATGGGTACAATGTAATCACAGGGGTTCTTTACATGTGGAAGAGGGAGGTGAAAGAGTTAGTATTGGAGTAACACAATGTGAGGAAGACTGAAATACTCATTAATGACTCGGAAGACAGAATGGGCTGTGAGTGAAGGAATATAGACAGTCTCTAGAAGCTGAAAGACAAGAAAATAGATTGTTCTATAAAGCCTCCAGAAAGAAATGCAGTCCTTCTGACATGATAATATTAGCCTAGTGAGACACATTTTAGACTTATAACCAGCAGAACTTCAAAATAATAAATCTGTGTTGTTTTAAGTTACTAAATTGTGGTGATTTGTTTCACAGCAATAGAAAAGTAATATGGGATGAGGGAGGATCTGATTTTCAGAGTGTCCAGATTATATATTTTAAAAGTCCACTAACATAAAAGAAACATATGGCCCATACACAGGAAAAGAAGCCAATCAATAGAAGCTATGCCTCAGGAAAATGTATGTTGGACTTACTACGCAAAGACTTTAAGCAATTACAAATATGTTTAAGGGACTAAAATTATCTCTAAAGAATTGCAGACAGTATGAGAGCAATGTCTTGCCAAATACAAATTGTCAATAAAGAGACACTAGAGTCAAACACAGATTCTAGAGTTGAAAATCACAAAAACTGCAATGAAAAAAAATCAATGGCTAATCAAGTAGCTACTGGAGGGGACAAAAGAAAAGATCAACAGAAGAAAAAAATTAACAAACTTAAAGATAGGTCAATTGAGATTGTCCAATTTGAGCAAAATGAAGAAAACAAAATGAGGAAAAATGAACAGAGGTTTAAACCTTAGGATCCCATCAAGTGTAACATTATATAGATGATGGAGTCTAGAAGGAGAGAAGAGAGAGAAAGAGGAAGAAAAGAAGTTGAAGAAATAATGGTCTAAGTCTTCCCAAATTTGATGACAAATAATAGTCTACAGATTGAAGCAGTTCAATGAATTCCAACCAAGATAAACTCAATAAAACTGACACCTATATATGTCATAGCCAAACAGTTGAAAAACAAAGAGAATCTTGAGAGCAGCAAAGAAACATGACTTACCACATGCAAAGGCTCCTCAATAAGACCAACAGATGACTTTTCATCAGAAATTATGGAGGCTAGGCATATAAAAAGATGCTCAATATAATTAATCCTTAGGGAAAGGCAAATCAAAACCACAGTGCAATACTACTTCATACTTCCTAAGAGGCTAAAATAAAAAAATGACAACTGCTGATAAGGATGTAGAGAAACTGGAACCCTCATGCATGCATACATTGCTGGTGGAAATATAAAAAGTTGCAGAAACTTTAGAGAACAGTTAAGTAGTTCCTCAAAATATTAAACATACCATTACCATGTGTCCCAGCAATTCCACTGCTAGGTATATGCCAAAAAGCCTTGAAAATACCCAAACTCATATAAACAAACCTTTACAGCAGCATAATTCATAATAGCCCAAAAGTGGAAACAACCCTAGTGTCCATCAGCTGCTGAATCAATAAATAAAATAATTTATATATACAAGAGAATATTACTCAGCTGTAAAAAAGAATGACATACTGATACATGCTGCAACACAAATAAGCCTTGGAAACTTTATGTTGAATGAATAAAGGCAGTCACAAAAGGCTGCATAACAGATGATTTATTTATAAAAAAATGTTCAGGATTGGTAAATCTATAGAGACACAAATAGATTAGTATTTTCAGGGTCTGATAGTAGGGAGGAATAGAGAGTGTCAATTAGTGAATGCTAATTGACAGGGGTTTCTCTTTAGGGTGGTAAAATATTCCAAAATTACATATTAGAGATGGTTGCACAACTCTGTGAATATACTCAAAGCCACTGCTCTTTTGCAACATGAGGGTATTATTTTTAGGGAAAATCTGAGGAATTTGTTAAGGAAAAATGGAGGGTTAGCTCAAGAGCTATAGTCCTTGAGCTCAATATAAAAAAGTATCCCATAAACCATAGTATGTGACTAATGATTATATAAAAAAGCTACATTCCATGACTAATGATTCCAATTCCTACTCTGGAAAAAATCAAAGAAAACATGAGATACTGTTAGTAAGCTTGGCGGGTTTACTTGAAATATGTACATTATTCAAATGTACTAAGTTGTAAAAACTGCCACAGAAATGGGAAGAGGCCACTTAAGAGCCCCATAGAAATAACTATATATTCCGTCATATTTAATGGATGAATTACAAGTCTAACTTGTCAGAAAACACATACATTTCTGGGTGTGAGCTGCCACTCAAGTATTTGCAAAGTGGCTCTTGAATGATTTGTGTGATTCACAACTTTGACATTATATCTGATGAAATGTCAGTGATACAGCCACACATACACGAATTGGCATTCTAGATTTTAAATATGTAAGGGGATATATATTTATATGAAGGGTCTATTTTAAAAACTTCAAACACTTAAGAAACTTGCAGATTTCAAGACTCACTTTCCTTTGAGTGTACATTTATAGAATGGGACATAGAGACTGACAAGTTTTCACTCTTATATTGCTTTTTGTCTTCTCAACATTAACTCTGCTATTTCTCAGGATCCTTGCAAATAAGCAATACGGTATATTGTACTAGTTGTTTGCCTTTCTTTATAGTGTTTTTAGAGCCCTTCCCTTCATTTTTAAAGTCATTGTTTTTTTTCAGAAGCTTTTTGGTTTTTGAAACAGCAATAGAACTGCAACTTAAACAATGTTCAAATAACAGGGTTATAGGATATCTACTTTTTAAAAAATTATATTTCTAACTTGCAAGAAAATGCATATTTTGGGATATGAATCTATCACCCAACATATTTTAAAAGTGATTATTGAATGTTATAAAAACAGTGCAATGATAACTAAAACCTCTTATAGAAGTTTCATTCCAAATAAACAATGACATGGATTAGCAGTTTGTGAGAAATGCAAAAAAGGCCCTATTCCAGACCTACAGAATCAAAATCTGAATTTTAACTGGATTGTGCTTTATAGGCACATTATACTTTGAAAAGCATTGGTTTGCCTGGAACTGAAAAATGGTGGTTGGTATTTTGATTTGAGAGACAAGTGTGGTTCATTACAATAAAGGAAATAAGTAAATTGATACGGTTTTGCTGTGTCCTCGCCAAGATCTCATCTTAGATTCCCACATGTTGTAGGAGGGACCCAGTGAGAGGTAGCTGAATCATGGGGGCAGGTCTCTTCTGCCCCCAAGAGGACAGAAAAATGTGGAAAAGTTTGGAACTTCCTAGAGACTTGTTGACTTTGGCAAAAATGCTGATAGTGACATGAACAATGGAGATGAGGAACTTGTTGGGAACTGGAGTAAAGGTGACATTTGTTATATTTTAGCAGAGACTGGCAGCATTTTGCTCATACCATAGACATTTGTGGAACTTTGAACTTAAGAGAGATGATTTAGTGTATCTGGCAGAAGAAATTTCTAAGCAGCAAAGCATTCAAGAGGTGACTTGGATGTTGTTAAAGGCATTCAGTTTTATAAGAGAAGTAGAGCATAAAAGTTAGAAAATTTGTAGCCTGACAGTGAGATAGAAAAGAAAATACCATTTTCTGAGGAGAAATTCAAGCTTGCTGCAGAAATTTGCATAAGTAACAAGGAATCAAATGTTAATACCTAAGACAATGGGGAAAATCTCCTCAGGGCATGTCAGAGGTCTTCATGGCAGCCCCTCCCATTACAGACCCAGAGGCCTAGGAGGAAAAAGTGAGCCGAGCCCAGTTCCCTGTGCTGTGTGCAGCCTAGGGACTTGGTGCCCTCCATCCTAGCTGCTCCAGTCATGGCTGAAAGGGGCCAATGAAGAGCTCAGGTCATGGCTTCAGGGGGTGCAAGCTTCAAGCCTTGGCAGCTTCCCCATGGTTGAGCTTGCAAGTGTATAGAAATCAAAAATGAAGGTTTGGGAACCTCTGCCTAGATTTCCTAGATGTAGATGTATGGAAACACCTGGATGTCCAGGCAGAAGTTTGCTGCAGGGGCAGGGCCCTCATGGAGAACCTCTGCTAGGGCAGTATGGAAGGGAAATGTGGGGTTGGAGCCCCAACACAGAGTCCCTACTGGAGCACTGCCTAGTGGAGGTATGAGAAGAGGGTCACTGTCCTCTAGACCCCAGAATGGTAGATCCACTGACAGCTTGCACCATGCACCTGGAATAGCCACAGACACTCAATTCTAGCCCATGAAAGCAGCCAGGAGGAAGCCTGTACCCTGCACAACCACAAAAGCAGAACTGTCCAAGACCATAGAAACCTACCTCTTGCATCAGTGTGACCTGGATGTGAGACCTGGATTCAAAGGAGATAATTTTGGGACTTTAAGATTTGTCTGACCTGCTGGATTATGTGCTTGCATGGGGCCTGTAGCCTCTTTGTTTTGGCCAATTTCTCCCATTTGGAATGGCTATATTTACCCAATGCCTGTTCCCCCACTATATCTAGAAAATAACTCACCTGTTTTTGATTTTACAGGCTCTCAGGTGGAAAGGACTTGCCTTGTCTCAGATGAGACTTTGGTCTGTGGGTTTTTGAGTTCATTCTGAAATGAGTTAAGACTTTGAGGGACTGTCAGGAAGGCATGATTGGTTTTGAAATGTAAGAACATGAGATTTGGGAGGGGCCAGGGGTGGAATGATATGGTTTGGCTATGTCCCCACCCAAGTATCATCTTGAATTCCCACATGTGGTGGGAGGGACCCAGTGGGAGGTAATTGAACCATGGGGGCAGGTCTTTCCCATGTTGTTCTTGTGATAGTGAATATGTCTCACAAAACTTGGTGGTTTTAAAATGGGAGTGTCCCTGCACAAGCTTTGTCTTTGCCTGCGCCATCAACACAAGATGTGAATTGCTCCTCTTTGCCTTCTGCCATGATTGTGAGGCCTCCCCAACCATGTGGAACTGTACATTCATTAAACCTCTTTTTCTTCCCAGTCTCAGGTATGTTTTTATAAGCAACATGAAAATGGACTAATGCATAAATATAAATACAGTTTACAGGCAGGGTGCCGTGGCTTGTGCCTATAATCTCAGCACTTTGGGAGGTCAAGATGGGAGAATTGCTTGAGGCCAGGAGTTTGAGACAAGCCTGGGCAACATATTGAGACCCCATTTCTACAAAAATTGAAAAACTAGGTGAGCATGCTGGCAGGTCCCTGTGGTCCTAACTATTTGGGAGGCTGAGGCAAGAGGATTGCTTGAGCCCAGGAGTTCCAAGTCACAGTGAGCTATGATCACACCACTGCACTCCAGCCTGGGTGACAGTGAGACTCCACCAAATAAATAATAAAGGTTACAGATCATTTAGTCTCCCCTATAATTTTGACAAAGCTTTTTAATTGACAGTATTTGCATTAGTTCAAAGACTTCCCATAATGGGAAGTGCTATTACCATTTTGATATTATACTCATTAAACTTTGCATAATTCATGTTGCATACACATACACATATGTATTTACCACTTCTCCTTTCCCACTAAACCCTGACCAATGTGTTTGTACATTTAGACAATGCCCCACCTGGGATACCCAGGCCACATAAAATAGCAAAGAGTTCATTAGAATGGTGTCACCAGCATAGTTACAATTAAGGCTACATCAGCAATTTCGGGGCTTAAAACTCCATTGTAAAGTTGTACTCTGGGATGAAACTTAGCACAAAAGTTCAACCTGGGAGTAGATTGTTTGCTAGTTCTGGGAGGAATGTGAGGGGAAATTGATTTGGTTGTTTATGATTCACTATATTGCTCATCTGGTTCTTGGTGGCATTTGAATTAAGATGTTTTATAGACTGGTGATCATCGAGAACTGGTATTTGCACCGAAGTCTTCGTAGACCTTACTGAAACTGTAAATATTACAGAAACTCAGATGGTGTCAACTGTTTATATTCTATGAATGAGGACAAATATGCATAGGGATGTAATTAAAAGAGAAAAGGAATAATTCTAATTAGGCAGAATTGGTAACATATTTCATCAAAGTAGGATGTAGAGAATTCCTTAGTTGCCCATATATTTCTGCCAAGTAGACACCAAGGCACGCTCCCTCGAATTTGCTCTGGGATATTTAATTGGTAAATCACCGTTAATGATCAGAGAAGTTTAGAACCAGCTCTTTTAGAAAACTGAGATTCACATTTGACTTCTCTTAGATGTAGCTACAGAGCTAGTGGCTAAAGGGAAAACCTCATAGTGAAAAAAGCCCTGGGATTCTGTGCTTCTTGAGCTTCTTTACTACTACTTTGTTCTTTTGAAGAGAGAAACTTGTCATCCTGAGACTTCTAGCTGTAGTAATCAGGAATATAATAGGAAGGAACTCCTATTATATTCAATTTGTGGTTAGATACATTGTCATCTTGGGTACAAGTTAAATGTGGTTTTAAGCAGTTATCTAAAATGTAGTCCCAATCTAAATAATTAGAAACTCCTGATTTTCCACATGGGCTTAACTATTAATGGTGTATATAACAGTTACAAGCTGGAAGTCTTGAGGAAGAGAGAACCAAGTTCAAATGCTCTTCCTACTCCTTTTATAATCTGTCTTGGCTTTTGGCAAATGACTTAATGCCCATGACCTTCAGTTTCTCCTTCTATACTCTGATGGTAATAATAGTAGATATTTCAGAGGATGATTATCAAATTAAAAACATAACCCTGCAAAGCACCACACCTGGCATATGGTAGCTATTTATTATGTTAAGTTGTGTAACCAAATTTTATTTTATTTATTTTCAAGTTGTCATCTATTTCTTCATTCATTCACTCATACAACACATACTTATCAGTTGCTTCCACTGTGCCAGATGTGCTGATTAGATGCTGGAAATAATAATGAGCAGGGTTGGCATAATCCCTTTCTTGTTATTTAATATTATAGTGGAAGGAGCAGACCAAAAATGTTATCAAAGAAGAAAAATGATCATGATTTTTTTTTGTAGGTGTTAGGAATGAAGCAAGCAAGGGGTTAAGATGGAAATTAATAATGGAGAGATGGGTATGAGAACTAATTCAGAGTGTTCAGGGAAGGCATCCGGGAGGAAGTATCTATAAAGCTGTTACCTAACTGACAAACAGGCTGGAAAACAAGCTCAGGAAAGACACTCCAGGCTAGAAGAGCAACAGGTTTATATGCCCTGGGGTGGAAATAGCTTGGCATGCACAAGGATCTGAAAGATGGCTACTTGGCTGGACTACAAGGAAGGTAAGGTAGAATAATGAGATTAGCTGGGAAAAGGAAAAATGGACAGAGTAGCACAGGGCTTTGTTACCCATGTAAGGAGTTTAGATTCAATTTAGAGAATAGTGAGATCCCTAGAAGAGATGATGTAATAAGGGATACCGTTTAAGGAGGTGCTTCCAGCTGGTCTTGGAGAATGGCTTGAAGAAAGTCCATAAGCTTCCTTATGGATCAAAGGAGAAATCCCCAAACACACATGTCTGGGGCTATTTTGTAGCCAGTGCATTCTGTAATAAACTCTGAGATGTTATATGTTTTTACTGTTGACATATCAAGGAGGAGATGAGGTGGTGCTCAGAACACACTAATTTGGTGAATAAGAGCAGCTTTTTATAGCAGAACCACTCAACATTACATTATTGTTATTTTGAAACACACATCATCATTCATAATATCATTAGTTATAACTTACTTCCAGGAAAACTATATTTTATATCATCTCATCTTCCCTGAACAGAACACCACTTTTGATATTTTAAAAATTTAAAATTCTAAGGCATATACCAGATCAGCATATTTCTTTGATTTTTCTCCTCTGTATGTAGAAAATATTTTTAGGCTTTTTACAACCCTATATTACTAAACAACCTTCAGAACTTAATTTAAGTGCATAAGTATCACAGAATGGAAGTGGAATTCTGATCCTCATTAGGATTTTAAAATTTGCATCGTGTTGTTCCTGCTCATTTTGTTCATCTTTCAGTTTTTCCTCATTTAACATTGGCCTGCATTTTTAAAGAAAGTGAAGTTGTAAAAATTGAACTCAGGGTTTTCTTTTTCTGTACCCCTTGGGTTTCTAAATTATTAAATAATAATGTAATAACAAGCACTTATCTAGTGATTTATTAAAGAACATCTTGTTTGCAACTGTAGCCCTGGAGAACACTGAAAATGTTTTCTTTGTAAAGTTTCCAAAGTAACATCAGCTAATCTGCCTCTTCTTGATGTAACTGCATAATGCTAGAATTTTTCACTTATTAATTATCAAATAAATGAGTTGGATAATAGACATGTGAAGTAGAAAATAGTTTTTTTTTTTTTTGGATTGTCAAATAAGGCAACTTCGCTTGAATGTATGCTCCTGAAATTTGGGAGGACAGTCTTCCCATCTGTCCTTCATTTACCTGACCCCATTTATTTGTTTGTATGCTTGTGTGAATGCAAATAAATTATTAATTATGCTTAAAATCTGTAAGCTACTCAGCTAGTGTACACCAAATTTTGACACTTGCATAAGATTCTTCCCTGCCTATAACACATAATTTTAAAATTTATTATTCTTATTTGAGAGTCACCCATTCTGGAGTTCAGTGGTGCGATCTGGGCTCACTGCAACCTCCACCTCCCAGTTTCAAATAATTCTCCTGCCTCAGCTTCCCACAGCTGGGACTACAGGCACGCATCACCCCACCTGGCTAATTTTTTCTTTTCTTTTTTGTAGTTTTAGTAGAGACAGGATTTCACTATGTTGGCCAGGCTGGTCTCAAACTCCCAACCTCGGGTTATCCACCTGCTGCTTTGGCCTCCCAGAGTGCTAGGATTACAAGTGTGAGCCACCACACCGAGCCTATTTTATTTATATATGTCAGACTCATGTTGAGCTTGGTTTTCAGATTGTGAGCTGAAATGGCAGAGGAGCTAGATGACTAGTAACAAGAGATACAGGAAACCGAACAAGAACTGCATCACACCTATAGGCAATTTTTGTTTGATTAGTCGATATTGTCCCAACATGAGAAGATCAGATGATTTATCATAAATACTGGGATTTATGGTTTCTTTTGAAAAATCAGCCAGTTGGAAAAAGTCAGTAGGAGCTAAGCAGTGTCTGCCCCTTCTAGAGGAGATACATGCTTCCTAGTTTGCTCCAGTTCCTACCACCCCTTATTATTCTTGGCAACTGACATGCTTCAATCATTTACAATTCTTCCCTGGCCTCCACAGCCCTTTATGTGTGTGGTCACCAGAATAGCAACATCACCTATGTGGTAGACCCCTGATGATCCTCTCCTCCTAGTTTTCATGCCCTTCTGTATCCCCTCTGTCTGTGTGTGAGCTAGGCCTAGTGACTTTATTCTGGAAAAAAACAACAATAGAATACAGCAAAAATGAAGTGATGTGACTTCTGAGATTGGGCTATAAAAGGTCGTGACTTCCATTTTGCTGGCACTCTCGGTCTTCCCTTCTCTAGGCTAGCTGGCTTTCATGAAACAAGCTGCTGCAATGCTGCATAGATGCACAAAGTATGGACTAGAAGGCCATCTCTGGCCAACAGTCAGCAAAAACCTTGGGCCCTTGGTCCAACAAACTACAAGGAACTGAACCCTGCCAACAAGCACATGAGTGAGCAGATCTTTCTCCAGTTGAGCTTTGAGATGAGACCACAGTTGTCACTGCCATCTTGATTGCAGCCTGGTGAGAGACTCAGTCAGGTGGGGCTGGCTGGTGGGGACCCAGCCAAATTATACCCCAACTCCTGATGTATAGAAACTGTGTGTTGTTTTAAGCTGCTAACATTTAGAGTAATTTGTTATGCAACAGTAGATAAATAATATACCTTACTCCAGAGAAAGATGGTGCACTGACTAGAACATACAAAAAAAAAAAGAAAAAAACTTCCTTAGAATTATGTAAGTCAAGGCAGTAAATTTTTCTGTTCCAATGACTATAGTTTTGGTCGAATAACTGATGTTGGAGGCAGTCAGTAACCATGAAGTAAAATCAGGGTAACCAACGGTGAGTTAACTGTTAGAAACTGTTACACTAATACATTGCTAACAGGGTAATTGCTATTTTTTATGCACTGTTCAAATTTATCTCTTAAAAATTCCCTTCAGATGTGGTTCCAAACATTCTGATTATCGAAAGCATGTCTTAGATACAAAAATGTTAGAAACTATTGATCAAGACAAGTTCCCAGAATACTAGACTCCTAACGGAGATGACTGGAAATGGCTTAGACGTCTCTTGTGGGCTCTCTTGGCACACATCAAAAGGAGAAGAGTGGAGGTTGCAACTCTTTCATCTGTAAAATAGGGTGAAATCTAAGTTATGAAAGAAGCAGAGCAGAGCTAAAAACATTGTCTTAAAGATCTGGATGTGATTCCTTACTTTTAAACTGTATGATAAATACAGTTTATAGACTGAGGATGGTGGTTCATGCCTGTAATCCCAGTACTTTGGGAGGCTAAGGCAGGAGGATCACTTGAGCTGGGGAGCTTGAGACCAGCCTGGGCAACACAGTGAGACCCCATCTCTACACAAAGTAAAAAACATTAGCTGGGTGTGGGTGGCATGCACTTGCAGTCTTAGCTACTGGTTGAGGCTGAGGCAAGAAGATCACCAGCCTGGGTGACAGAGTGAGACCCTGTCTCAAACATAAATGAATTCATAAACAGACAGACAGATAAACTATGTAACCCTTAGTGGATTTCTCAGTATTACATTACCAGGTGGAAAATTAGAGACTATTCATTTCTTTATTCAGCACACTTTGTAAAAGCTCCAGTTTTGTACTGTGTGTTGTGCTCAGTATGGAGATAAAAATGAATGAGATGTATAGTGTGATGCATGTGCCATCAGCTTCTGGGGTGGTGACATTTAAGGTTTAAGTGCTACATACAATGAAGTAGTATTTCATTCAAAACTACTAGTAGTTTAACATCCAAATATCAGAAATGGGAATTAGAAATTATTGTACTAGGTTCTCGCTTCAATTGGTACTTTCGTTATTGATTTATCTGATCCTATAGAATACTGAATTTATCACATTAACATGAACAACATCCAACACCCTTTTAAAGTACTTAAAGTAAAACAACCTTTGAAAGTACTTATCCACATACACGCATTTTAACGTGTGTTTTAACGTAATGTCTTACAGCCCTTAAGCCATTTCTGTATATAAACCCTGCATTCTTGTAAATCCTATGTAAAACATATCGCTTTATGCACTATACACATTTATTAGCAGTTTCAATCAATTTAGTTTATTATTTAGTGATAATATCATGTTTTATGGATGCTATTTATATTTTATGCATATGGTGGTGATAAGAATAGGTTGGATTGCATTGAAAAAATAATAAAAAGAAATGTAATTTGTGTCTAGGTTGAAGAGGTTCATAGATAAAATGTTGAAACAAATCATCAAAGTCATGTATCTTTATTTCAGTTGGTTCAACCAACTCTCCCAAATAATTATCCTATCAGAAAATTCTTGCACTACTCAATACATTTGACCTAAGCGGTATGTGTGTAGTTTTATCATCAATCAATAGTATCACCTGCCCCACTGCTTTGGGTGAAATGGTGGTTTGAGAGGGCTTTAACTCTTCCAAAAATCCATTGACTGGTCTTGCCCAAGTTCACCTTTTAAAGTTTTCCCAGGACCACTTTTGTGCCTCAAGTATGAGAAGTGGAGCAAAGGTTAATGATTCTTAATTGAACTTCATTAAGTGATAATATAAGATCTCGAGCTCCTCATTATGCCCCAGGATTGGACAGCAATGTCATAACATCAGGAAGTAATGAACTAGAAGTCATGCATTGTCATGCATTGGAACACTCTAGCAACTTATTATGTTTCAGATGTATTGTCTTTAGTGAGGTATAAAAGTGAGGTGCATATTAATAGCTTGATGAAGTTCCCATTTTAAGACAAACTATATTTTTGTTGTAATAAAGACTTTGATTGAAACTATTATGATCAGAAGACTGTTGGATCCTATATATTTTTTCTTATTATTTATTAGCTGCCCTCAACTGTGAGAAGGTTATTTGATCATTTCACAGCTTATACAGTCTAATTGAAACACATAATTTTGTTCATGCATCACTTTTGAATTTAGGGACTGTTCATTCTTTCATTACCTGTGTAGTGATTTCCAACTCGCTTTGGTAATACAGGGGATTGTGATAGCATATTTGTTCCTAAGCACAGTCTATTTAGATCAGAGTAAGTTCTATAGTTCTCATTTTGCTCTGAAAGTGGGAAGTGACGCATACAAAACAGTAGTAACTGTAGTTAACATGTCAGGGAAAATGAATGCACAAATGTGTACTATATAATGCCATGTGCTTCAGAGATAACCACAATGAGGGGTGTAAGCTAACCTTGGTCTTCTGTAATGCAAAGCTAATATACTCAAAAAGATATTCCCCTTCATTATGATTTAATGTAATTGTTCCTAATCTGTAACCTGAACAAAAAACCCAAATGTCTTATGCAAACACTAACATTAGCTGCTTTTCTCTGGGATATCAATATGACACTTTACATTCATATGCCTCAGAGAGAAACTGGACATCAAAAAGTGCCACACGTGCTATATTCTCCCTGAAATTTTCTGTGAATTTCCGTGAATAAGGAATCAAATGATTAGGTTGATACTAATATTTATAATAATTCAGATGATTGACAGAGGATGGATATGGTGATGAAATAGATCACCTCCACATGTTACATGACAGCAATTTCAAAGCATTCTAAGTCCTACATGAAAGCAAATATCAGGTTTGATAAAACTTGCAGGGCTGGAGGCTTAAAAAATTATTAGAGTCTATATTTGGAAACACTGTGGCTAGAAGGGATACCAATATATTTTTTACATTTATGATGATAAGCGCTGTGTGTGTGTAAGAAAAGCAAAAAGAAAGAGGGTTGACTTTTATCCTCTGTAAGGATAAAAATTATTACTTTTTTGCCCCTGAAAACAGTCTGAAATGCTACATAGGTGTTTTTTGGCATGTCCTTTGTATCCCTAAAGCAGGACTATTGATTAACTCCAGTATAGACTGGGAACATGAAAGCTCCCATTTGCTAACAAAAGTAGGTATTGAACGAATATTAGGTTTGATTAAATAAGCAAAAGTTAACTACTTATGTGAAATTGCTCTAGAGAAAGAAAGATATCAGGCCCAAAGAATGTTGACTGCCATATGTATAGACTTAATATTTTTGATAGTGGCCTGTGGACCACCATTTTACTTGTTAAAAATGTTCACTCTTCAACCCAATGTGATGAAGCAGATTCCTGTGGGCCAAGACATGGGAAAGTGTGTTCTGCAGACACAACTGGGATGTTATTCTACATCCTTCACTTGAATAGTCACTGTTATACATTTAATTTCTCATTTGAAACGCTGTTTTTCTTCATTCAATTTAAATCAATCAATATTCAACCCTGCTATATGTCAGGAACTCTGCCAAGACAGTGTCTAAAAGTTTCTGTTCTCATGAAGCTCCTCGGCTGTCAGGAAAGACAGATCTGAGCAAGCACTAAGTGGAGATGTGTAGCCAGAGGAACCAGTCCACAGGGGAGACAGCAAGAAGGGTATTCCTGAGGAAGTAACATTTACAGGGAACCTGGAAGGATGAGTCAGTAAAGTGAGGGTAAGGAGGGACAAAGAAGGGAAAGGATGTTTCCAAATAGAGCAAATCACATTTGGGGAGCCAACATCAATAAAGAAGAATGGACTTGAAACACAGAAGCCTTAATGGCGGGTCAAGAGAGCAGAAGCTTGTGGTATGTGAGGAGGTGGAAGGGACTAGAACCTCAGGGATGGTATAAGCCTGTGTTTTCCAGTCTTTGGTCTTTTCATAACATTTCCATGGTTTGCTCCACCAGAGTACATCTTGTGCTGTTATTTCCTTAATTTGTTGTATTAAATCTATTCACTTATTGTCTTCAATGAATTTATTTTAAAATAAAACTTTGTATCTCTATGTAAATGCAACCACAGCATCATCTAACCTAAGTAGAAAGTCACTTTGAAAATGAGCTATTGTAGTTGCAGTGGCTCATACCTATAATCCCAGTACTTTGGGAGGCCAAGCCAGATAGCTCACTTGAGCTCAGGAGTTCCAGACCAGCCTGGGCAACATAAAGAAACTCCATCTCTACAGAAAAAATACAAAAACTAGCTAGGTGTGGTGGCGCCTGCCTTTAGTCCCAGCTACTCAGGAGGCTGAGATGGGAGGATCCCTTGAGCCCAGGAAGTCGAGGCTACAGTGAGCCATGATTGCACCACTGTACTTCAGCCTGGGTAACAGTGAGAACCTGTCTCAAATAAATTGGATAAATAAATAAATAAATCTGAAACAAAATGAATTTGTTAAATTCTAACTCAATGTTGTTTTCATTACAAGATGCTGAGCATGAAGACTGTTACTTGTCAAAAAGGGAGGTGAGCAGTGATAGTAGGTGAAGTCCTCCAGCCTACTAGCAACATGACGCTTTCCCCTTGGAAAGAAAGCTGGAAAAAACAACTTTCTCATTGTACAACTCAGAGACGTTTATTGCCTTAGCTCCCCCTTTGGCGTGCTAGCAAATATCATCTTGTGGATCTCTTATAATACATTTCTACTCTTAGGGAATAATTGTTATTAATCATGAGGATTTTGAGTTTTGTTGCCAGGGCAATTAGGAATCAATGGAGAATTTATAAACAGCTCCTAGTGTGCTTCCCTAACCCTTCCACAGAAGTACCCAGTACAGCCTGAAACCAGAGCAGTAAATTGAAGATGTCTCTAAGTCTTTTAAGCATTCCAGTGTGATGTTGCGCTCCAAAGCATAACACAACCCCTCTCTCATTGTAATAATAGACCATTGAGTGAAACCTGTGTTTTACTAAGACGTGAGAACTGAAGTTAGTCTTTTTTTTTTCCCCCTTTCTTTCACCATTGTACGCATCATCTCTTGTACTGGGAAAGACACATTGTAGGTGTATGATTAATATATGAGAAGAATGTTTATCTCATCCCCACCTGGAGATAAGATCATTGTTGATTCTTCTGTAAGTATCTCTACCTGTCTACTTATCGTCCTTTATCCATGCACCCAACCTGCCTGGACTTTCCTTCCTCCCACCTCCCTCTCATTAATTCATTCATCAAACATTAGTGTGTGTCTGACTCTTTAGTAAGTGCTCAGGATGCATTGAATTGCTCCAGGCTGCTGAGGAAGCTCAAGCTTTTGGGATGGCCTTTAATTTCTCACCTTGCTCAGAGATGGTTCCTTCAAGACATACCATGGGCCTAGCCCACATATGATTCTTCTGAAAGTCATCTGTCCTTCTTATCTCCGTGGGTAATTAGCAGTTTCTTGAGAATGTGTGAAGTTTGTGGGGAAAAAAGCCAGTTTGCTTTTCTTAGATATCCATTCCATCTTTAAGTTTATATTCCTAGTTTCGAGCCAAACTTCCATGGAAATTAGGAGTACCTTGTCAATAATGAAGCCTTGAATTCTGAGTAAATTCATTTTACCTGTCATTATTTGGCGTGGATAAAAAATAAAACACGAGTATTGTCTTTTATGTGTCTCCTCCACGCAAAATTTGACATCACCTTCTGTTTATAAGCAGCCTCTCATTATCTTTTTGTGTTTAGGGGAGTATAGCATATATAAAAAAAAGAGGTGTACAAATATAATGTATTACTTAATGGATTATCACAAAGTGAACATAAAAAAATAAAGAAATAAAACATTATCAGACTTAAATGGCTTTCTCATGCCCCTTCTAATCACCTTCACCCCTGGCCTAAGGTATGATTCTATTTGACTCTCGAGATTAGCTTTGTCTATTTTTGAACTTTCAATGGTGACACACTCATTGTGGCTTCACTTGTTCAACAGCAGGTTTGTGAAATTGATTATGTTGGGTGATATAGCTCATCATTGCATGGTATGATTACATGATAAATGTTAGAAATCCTTTGTAATACTGGTTTTCAATTTGGGACTATTACAAGTAACAATGCCATGAACTTTCTTATATGTGTTTTGGGAGCATATGTCATGCATTTCTCTTAAGCATATACCTGGGAGTGGGATTTTGGATCATCATATGCAAAGCAGTGTTTAACTTTAGTAGAAAATGCCAAGTAGTTTTCTAACACGTTACACAGTTTATACTCATCCCAGAAGCAATGTATGGTAATCCTTTTGGCCTTAAATTCTTGCCAGTGCTTGGTTCTGTCAGTCCTTTTAATTTTGGCCATTTTAGTGAGTATTATGGTAGCATTGTGGCTTTAATTTGCATTTTGTTAATTACTAATGAAGTCGAGCAATTGTTTGTGTGATTATTTGCCATTGGGATATTCTGTTTTATAAAGTGTCCGTTTACATTTCTTGCCTATTTTTCTATTGGGTTGTCTAGCTTTGTCTTAAAGATTTGTAGAAGTTATTTTATATTCTGAATATAAGACCTTGTTATCTCTGTTCCATATTCTATTCTGTGGATTGCCTATTCATATTCTTGAGGGTGTTTATTTCCTTCCTTGATTTGAAATGAACAGAAGTTTTTAATTTTAATGTAATTAAATTTCTAAGTGCTATTTGCATTCTGTTTAGGAAATTCTAAAGTAGAGAACACTAAATTCTATACTGTCTAATGTTTTTGGACATTGATAGAAATAAGTTTGCAAGGTTGATTCCACCACATCACTTGCTACGTTTGCTATTTTAAATAGTCATTTGGCTTTAATACAGAATTTTTAAATGGATGGTTTTCTCTTTGCATCTATTCTGCAAGTCTTAAAGGTTTTTTTCTATTTCCTAGCTATCTTTCTAAATGTTTTGTTGTACATACATTTGAAAGTAGTATCTCCCTAAATTGTATATATATGTATATAATTTGTGTGTGTGTGTATATGTGTGTGTGTATATATATGTGTGTTTATATATACACACACATATATATATATAGAGAGAGAGAGAGTATCATCAGAAACTAGCATCTAATTTTATTTTTATGTATCTATTACAATTAGAAACTAATATCTCTTATATCTATGTTATGTTTACAGAACCAACCTTGGCTTTTGCAATTCAGTTTTTGGGTTTCCATTAGGCCATTAAGTGTCTTAGGGAGAGAGGAAAGTTGGTTTTTTTAAACTCTGAATTCCATGCTGTTTGCACTAAGGACAAAACCATGGTAGGGAACAATGACTTTTGATGCTGACCAACATTTTATGTGATATTTCTTTTGATTAATTTTTATCATCCAGAATAGTGTTTTTTGGTTTGTTTGTTTGTTTTTGTTTGTTTGTTTATTTGCTTTTTGGAGCTCTCTGTTTCCTTCATGAATGCAAGGTCAGGTGTGCACTTTTAATGGGGAAGACTTGTGACCATGCTTGTGTTTTCATAGGTCCAGGCTGGTCAGCAGTTTTAGATGATCAGACTTTCCAATTGGAGGTACACTAATGATTGTCTTCTCGGGGACTGATTTGCACCAAATAAAGTTCTTCGAGTGTGACTCAAAATTTTGGAATGTAAAACCATAGAGTGGAAGTTCTATGAAGGTGAGGACTAATCTTGTTCATCATCGTATTCCCATGGTTGCGCACATGGTAGATGCTAAGTAGATGTTGGCTTATTGAAAGAGGAAGACTGATGTAATGAGTGCGATAACTAGCACTTTCTGTTTCGTCCTTGGCTCTTTCCATTCAGTAGACTCAGCTACATGCCACTGTTTTCTGGTACAAGAAATCTAGCCCCAGAAAGCAACTTTTGTTAAATGTTGCTTCAGACTGATCTTCACTACCATTCAACTCCGTCCTTGTTCTTATTTCCATTTTTAAAAATTTTGGCTCTGTACTCCCTGCTTAAATATCAGCTCTGGCTTGACAAGCCTTTTTAGCTAACTTTTTTGCTCATATCAAATATGCCTGCCCTCTCAGACCTCTGCCCATCATCTTGATTTCATGGTCTCAGTGAGACCTTCCCACTTCCAGCTCTGGACCTTTCGAAGTTCACACCCCGAGCCAATGACTGGTACTCTGTCAAGGAAGGGGAGCAAGGTGAGAAGTATAGTGGGTAAGTTCTCAATTCAGATAAAAATGGCCTGAATCAAAGCTTGTCTATTTAATTTGAACTATTTAAAGTCTCTGAGCCTCAGTTTCTTCATTTCTAGAATGAGGATACTAATTATACCTTCCTCATGGGATGCTTCAAATATAAAATGAGATCATGCAGGAGAAGGGTCTGGCATTATGCCTGGCACAAAAGGAGCTGCCATTAATATTGCTGTTGTCACTGCTGGAATTCTTATTGTCACCACTGGTATTATTAGTCATTGACGTGGGGGAATTTCTCCTAGTGTGTTAGTGAACTTTGAAGACCCAGTTACAGAGATTGCTTGGTAAGGATAAATTAGAAGAAAGGAAGCTGGCAAGCCTCATAGATATTTATATCAAGCTACTGTGGCTGAATGAATTGTCTTTCTTTACTTGAGGGAAATACTGTCAAAAGAACTGCTATCAGTCATGTGAAATCAGCCTGATCTCTTTCTTGAGTGGTGTCAGAAAGAGATACTAATGGATTCTAATATTTTGTCATTCTTTTTTTCCTTCAGGATTCATGTCAGTCACCAAAAGCTTCTTTCATGTCTACATTACCCTGTAGTGAAAGAGATGATTAATTAGATCACAGCTTATCTTGCTTTCACTGCATTACAGCCTAGCAGTCCTTCTGATGCTGGGAGCCTGGCTATACTTCTGGATAAGTTTACGATGATAGCAATATGTCACTGGGAACACATTTTTGAGTCTTTCATGAAAATGGTTCCACATACCCATTTGAAGTTGATGTTCGTTGTTCATTTCATTTGTTTTCTGAAGACAAAATATTGAGGTAGGAAAAGTACCCTTTTAGGTCCATCACCTCATTGCTCTGTTTCTCACAGTGTGTTCTTTAGACCACTAACCTCAGGGTCATTTGGAATCTGGGTAAAATGTAAATCCCAGGCAGTTCCTTAGTCTTCTTGTTTTTACTCTGTGTCAGTGGTACCATTTGTGTTTTCAGCAGGTGCCCATGGGATTCTGCTGCACATTAAATTTGAGATCCATAGCCTTAGTTTTTTACTGTGGTAAATAAAGGTATGTGTGTTGGGAAGAGTTTGCGAGAACAGAATAGGAAATTCACCATGTGGACTGTTAAGGTTTTTTGTTTCTTAATATATCTTTATGAACCATGGAAAGATAAATTTTTCATTTATTCCTAATTAACTATGTATCTTGAGCTTCTCCAAGCAAAATAATGTTAACTTCCAATGAGACTAGAGTATGAATTAAATAAAGAAAGTATCTATCCTGAGGCACAATTTTAACAATACCTCTCACCCCACATTGACTTCCTAGTCATATTGGACACTGCCTACATTGTACTACTTATGTTTTAAAAAACTTAAGACTCATCTGCGTAGCTTATGAAATTCAGATATTTGGATTCAGCTGGTCTTGGTGGGGACTTAAAATAAACCCTACAGGAAATCCCCATGTGAAGAGACAGGAGAAGTGAATGCTGTTTTATGATGAGTCTATTGTGTATCTATCTTGGTTTTGCTTTGTTTTGTTTTGTTCCGTCTTTCCATTTTTAAATTCTGTTGTAAACACATTATAATATATATTTTTTCTGCATGACATACTTTTTCTTCTGATATTCCTCATATGGAATCCTCAACAATAAGGCAAAAAGTTGAGTGCGTACTCAGAGTAGTATGAATTAATTTATATCTTAAAGGCATTTCCTGCAGAACATGTAGGACTATTCAGCTTGGTGGTATTTATTAAGCCGGGTTCAAGCAGTGGAAAAATGTAACTATGGTCAGAATGAAGCTAATTATCTTCACAGGTAAACTGAAACCGAAACTTGTGGCACACTAACGATGCTAAACTAAAAGTGTATTCAATTATTTTTGTCTTTCTTTGTGTCTCTATTGGTTTGGCTTTAGTACATACTTGAAGGATTGATGAATTGAAATATTTGAGGACGTGCTTATGGATAGGTCAAACTGGACTTTGCTCATCAACTCATCCTAACTCTATAGTTTGCCACAAAACTTTTTATCACAGCAAAGACAGTAGAATCAAAGAAAGGGAAAGAAGACTTTTTTAAAAAAGGGCCACTGCTCATCTTAAGTTTACAATATATTAGGTAAACTTTGTTTCATATAGATTTTATGCAAATACAAGCCCATAAGCCACATGATAATGGGCACCTGATTTTCACTGTGGGTAATTCAGGAGGCCTGATTGATGTAGTCATTATCTAAGATGTGATTTGATAGTGTTTTCGTAAACTCCTCAATGTCACTCAATCACTTCAACGTCATTCAATCACTGTTGAAGAAATTATTCACTTTCTTTGCTTCAACCATTCTTAGGTGAGTTCTAAGTGTACGACCTCTTTCTATATTCTTGGTTTATCTGCTTTTGGTTTGGTTTCCCTTTCCTTTCCAAAGTCCTGCCTACATATATCATCAGCTTTAGTTCCTGAGTGTTTCTTGTCTTTTCAGCTATAAGAGCACTATTTGCTCTAGTCCGACAACTATTTACTGAGTAACTACTATGTACCAGATCCAGGTGCTGTAAGGGACTGAGTGATACAGCTTTTGCTCTCATGGAGATTATGACAATTAAAACTAAACAAGAGTTATCAAAATTATAATAAATGAGGTCTTTTCCCCTCTCCTGCCCTGTAATTCTCCCCAAAATGGTGCATTTGGCAAAAGGTTGACGACTAGGTAACTCCAGGATAAAGTTCTACCTCCTTGTCCACCTGGTCTCCATGTTCCATCATGTGGTCATGGCATCTGCCAGTGTGTTACAAATGAAAACTGATGAGAAACTGAATGTGTCTGATGGGAATACCGCAAGTTGCTCATTGGGCACCATTATGATGTGCCTCCATCATCCCATTGAATGGAATCTGACTCTGACAGGAGCATCTCTAGAGAGCTGTATGGTTCACAAACAAAATCTAAAAAGTTAAGAGAAATGGAATGCAGTTTTTCTTGTGCTATACTTATTTTATATATCAATTTCCTTTCTGTTGAACAATAATCATTTATCTATTGATCTTGAAATATTTCACATCCTGTGATTTGTCTTTATATTAAATCATTACTATTAAAAAATTAAATAAAATTTTAATGAATGATTTAGTAGGGAAATAAAAGGGTCAGTTATCTAGTCTAAGGAAGTAAAAGAAGTAGTCTTGGAGGGTGTGATGGATCAGCTGAGACCCGAAACTTGACTAGGACTTTACTCAGGAATGGAGGAGACTATGATGTAATTCAGAATAGGGAATGGAGTGTGGAAATGTGTCCATAGAAGCACACGAGGGCTGAAAAGGAAAATGTACCAGGTAAAGTTGAGGGTGTCTTGATCTGAGCCCAATGGTGGGCATGGGCAGATATGGTAGTCTCTTTAAACCTTAATAAGATGCTGAGCTCCAAGAGGATGAAAGAATCACTGAAGTGTTTTAAGTGTGAGGAATTAGTCACAGTACTTGCCTCTTCTTCCTAAATAAAAACTAAGCTCCAAAGTAAGTTGGGATAGCAGAAAAGTTGGTAAAGTCTTAATTATACATACCATGCTGCTAACTGTGGTATTTAGGGAATGGAATCTAGTAGGAGCGATATTTTATTTTAGGTACTTTTCTACTATTCAAACATGGATTATTTTGTGATAAAAAGGTATTTTAATGCCAAATTTAAGACATAATAAAGCATTGTCCCCTAACTTTAACATTTTTACCAAAAATGTCGAGAAAGGGAAGAAGTTCAGTAGAATTTACAGAAATAATACTTATCTAAAACAACTACCTTTGAAACTTAAAACAGCAAACAACAAGAAAACAGAAAAGTCAGATGTCTCTTTCCAGTGTCTCCCCTTTTCATGTATTGATACTCAATAGTTTCTTGAATTCTGAAAAACAGAGAATTGAACACAGTTTTAAGTTTGCTGCATTTTTGAGTATGACTTCTATTATCATTTTAAAGAAAACATCTTCCCTTAAGCAAAAATGTTTCTGAAATTATTATGTGAATCAATAGCAAAACACAATTTTTCTTAGAGAAATTCTGTTTTTCACGTTTTTCAGGTTTAAAAAGCCAAGCTTTACAGTGGATTGCAAAAAAACATGAACAGGTCTCTTCTGTATCTATCATATATGGTAGCTGTGTTAGTCAAGTTTCTGCTGCCCTAATCCTGTGTAACAACCCTCAAACTGCAGTTTCTTACAACTGCAAACATTTGTTTGTAGTTTTGTGGGTTTGCAGTTCAGTTGTGGTCTTGCTGACCTTGGCTGAATTTGGCTGAGCTAAGTTATATTTTTAGGCTTTAGGCCTAAAATGTCTAAAAGCCTAAAATTTTTTGGCTTTAGGCTTTCTGTCAGATTCAAGTCTACTTCATGTGTCTTTATTCTGAGACTTGGGCTGAAAGACTAATGACTTTCTGGGGCATGTTTTTCCCACAGCAAAGGGCAGAAACTCAACGGGACTAGTGAAATCTTGTAATACTCTTACAATTATGGCTTAGAACTGGAACACAGTCATTTCTGCCCACTGATCAAAGCAAGTAGAATGGCCAGCCTCAAAGTCAATGGGGTAGGAATGCATACCATCCCTCCACTGGGAGGAGTCACTACCAAGCCAAATGACATACGGCATGTACAGTTCCACCCTGGGGAGAAAGTGAGGCATTAAGAGGAGCATTCCTATGTACCTTGGTGGCTGAAGTAACATCAAATGGAAATCTCCATTGTTTTCCCCGCTTAGATTTTTCCAGTGTGCAAGACTGGAGTTGCATAGCCACTGAGAACAAATTAAAAAGATGAGACTAACCAGAGAATTTTCTTTACAAATATGCTGATGACAATTGATTCAACATCAGTTGCTGTGCAATCATTATGAAAGATATATTATACATGTATAACTCCCCAATGCAATCCCTCCCCCCTCC
>NC_045435.1:68021479-68159308 GCF_002776525.5 Piliocolobus tephrosceles | reverse complement strand
GTCTGTTCATGTCCTTTCCCCACTTTTGGATGGGGTTGTTTGTTTTTCTCTTGTATATTTGTTTGAGTTCTTTGTAGATTCTGGAAATTAGCCCTTTGTCAGATGAGTAGATTGCAAAAATTTTCTCCCATTCTGTAGGTTGCCTGTTCACTCTGATGGTAGTTTCTTTTGCTGTGCAGAAGCTCTTGAGTTTAATTAGATCCCATTTGTCAATTTTGGCTTTTGCTGCCGTTGCTTTTGGTGTTTTAGACATGAAGTCCTTGTCCATGCCTGTGTCCTGAATGGTACTACCTAGATTTTCTTCTAGTAACAAACCTGCACGTTATGCACATGTACCCTAGAACTTAAAGTATAAAAAAAAATAAAGAAAATTGCATCATCAAAAAAAAAAAAAAAGAAAGATATATTATACTAAAAAAAATTTAACTAAATAATATGGAAGCAATATTTTTGTTGTTGTTGTTGTTGGCAGGGAGTACATAATATCCATGTAAGAAATAATGTACCTTCAGACTTCCAGCCTCCAGAATTGTGAAATAATCCATTTCTGTTGTTGTAAGCCACACGGTTTGTGGTACTTTGTTATGGCAGCCCTAGCAAACTAATACATTAGCTTTGCAACTTAGGACAAAATACTTCGAAGTATGAAGGCTTAGTTTCCTTATCTTTTAAATGGCAGTGACGTCAGTAGCTGTCTCAGGGTTGGTGTGAGGTTTTGTTGGTAAAATGTATAACACAGAGACTGGCATATAGGAAGTGTTCACTACAGGTGAGTGAGCGCCATCATCGTCATTATTAGTACTAACTAGTAATTGTTGTCTTCTCCCACATTTCTCTGGAGTGGTCAGTTTTTAGGTATGCCCATTTAATTTCCTATAAACTTGTTTGAAGCGGATATATCCCTGACATGCCCATCCATGTCTGCGTCCTCACATGCTGCTTCAGTGTTCTCTTCATATCAAGAGGCTGAATGTATGCTTGAAGAGGTTGTGACTATAGCTTTAAATAGCCCAGAGCATTTGGAAATGTTCTTTCAAGCCTTACTATAATTTTGGATTTGCCTTGTAATGTATGTGCATTTGTTTAAATATAAAATTGGATGTTTAAATTACTACTTAGAATGCTTAATTTCTTTCTAAATCCTCAAGGGATAAGTCTGTGGCCCCAGGAAAATACAACATAAGACTTCTTGTGCCTTTACACCACCCCTACCCATGGTAGACTGCCACAGGCTTCTGGGATTATTGGCATCCTGGATTAACAATTTGAGTTTGAGGACTTCTTGTATATAGATGCTTATGATCATGTCTTATCTAAAATTCGAGATTATGACCATTCTGTCTCTAAACATCAGTACCTCTAGACCACTGGTTCTAAATCAGGGGTAACTGCCCCGCTGAAAGGACATTTGGCAAAGTCCAGAGGCATTTTTGGCTGTCACAACCTGTTTTGCTACTTGGCATCTTGTGGGTAGAGACCAGAGATGCTGTTCAGTATACTACAAGGTCCAGGAAAGACCCCTATAGCAGAAAGTTATCAGCCCAACTTGTCAACCATGTTAAGGCTGAGAAATCCTGTTTTCAGCCATCCCTAGGATGATCACGCTGTGTTTGAATATATCAGGCCACAGAGATTTCTACTTTTCATTAGGGTTCTTATAATGTTTTCTTTTTTCTTCTGTCACACAGATCCGTATCACATATGTCTTTGTATTTCCTTTAACTCTCAACACCCACCCTGGAAAGTAGTAGGTGCTTGATAAAATGTTTATGGATGGAATCTACTGCTGTGAAAATGTCCTGGACCCATGTCACTTATAATTTACATATCTAAAAATATTTTCTCTCTTCTTCTGGTCTCCATAGCATTAGAAATGTATAAAATTGTAGAGACAGTTGGGCTTTTAGAAAATGGGCCACAGGTCACAAAGCTGAGGTTTTGAGAAATAATCCTCATCTAAGGACAGGTATAATTAAGTGGATACTGGTGAAGAATCAGGGTCCTGGTTCTGCCCTTCACATCTGTGTATAAGCAGCTCCCATCTGGCCTTGACGTTCTTCTGTTCACATAACTTGTAACTTTCCCCTAAGTCTTCAAAAGTGATAAAATGGCAATAGTATGTTCATACCAATGGACAATTTGCATTAGTTCATTGTTCTGTGTCTTCAGTACTCCTGGAAGCATTTTCTAATGGTCTCAGATTTTCTAGATTTTTCTGACCAAATACCAAATCTAGCAATCAATCAATCAATCTATCTATCTATAAATCAGTCAATTTTGGTGATACTTACGTGGGATCTATATTTGTTCTGATTCACCTGCTTTCCAATGTGCATTCAGCATTCTTTTAGTTGAGGAAATGCAGTTCAAATTAGTATAAAGAAAAATAAAGGGAAGTTTATTGCCTAAAATATTTTCAAAGTCCCAGAGTATTGCATATAGGGAGAAAAATGATGTTATCATATTTCTGTCTCTCATTCTCACTCCTGCTCTATTTTTCTGTGTTATATTTCATTTGTGCTTTGAACCAAGGCTCAAACTGCTGTTGTCAGTGCTCCCTGCCCCTGTCCATCTCACAGACTGGCTCTTTCACTATGCAGCAAGATGGCCACCATCCATGCCTGCTGAGTGACCATGCCCCATAGCTTCTTTAGAACAGTCCTAGAAAGAATTTTAATTGGCCCTGTTTAGCCCATTTACCAACAACTGAACAAATCATTTTGGCCAAAGGAATTGGATTATTTGATCAGAGCCAACCACATCCTTCTGGCCATTGAAAGTGATGATAGTCTCCACCAACTGCATGGCATGGATTTCACAGAAGAAAGAGGTATTTTGTTACCAGGATAATGTGGGAGAAGACATCCTGGACAAGAAAATATAGTAGAACTCCAATATGTTAGATGACCTATCACAGCCTCAACATGTGTCACTTTCTTCTAGAAGGTCTAGAATCATGTTTTAGACATGGTTTAAACCCCAGCAGTAATTGGTAAATATATATAATCACCAACTGAAGTAAATGTGTAATAATTTACTATGTTAAGTATTACCAATACAAGTTTATTTAGAATGATTTGCCAGCTTTCTTAGCCCATAAATAGAATGTTTATGCTGTGCTAAAATATATATTCCCTGAGTATATTATATTGCTTTTTAAAATAAAATGATGAAATTTAAGAGAAATACGTGGGTATGGTATGGAGTATTTGCCTTTATAAGATCAGGTGTATCTCTTAGAATTACTTGATTTTTACCTGGCAGGTTTTATGACAGTTCAATCAGCAGGACAAGCTCCTCTGGGGTTTAGGAAATGCAATGAAAATTCCACCAGGCAACATTCAGAATTCAGGACCACGGTGCCTTTATTCTCCATATCAGTGGCAACATCTAATTATAAAGAAGGAAGTGTCAATGCCTTTTTTTTTTAATTGCTGGCTGGTGGTTTTATTAAATCTAACTTTAGTTGACAGGGACTACTCAAAATTCTCTCTTACAGAAATGTACAATCAAGCAAAGCATGAATATATCTTTGTCAAAACAGCAAGCAGGAGCCCTTGTTTAAAAACTTAACAAATGTACCTTCAGGCTCTGATGATAAACTTATTTCCAAATTCACTGGTGAGAAAAAGCATTTGGAAAGCTGAGATCTCTAAGGTATATAGTGTTATTTGTCACTCTGCGTTTAATTGTTCCTATATATAGGTGTGTTGGAAGTTTCTAAGACTTGAATTATCTGTAGTTAAATGTAATATAACTCTGGTCCTGCTAGAATGTAAGTTCTGTAGGTGCAGATATTTTTGTCTGTTATGTTTACTACTGTACCCTCAGGGCTTACCAGGTAAAAGTTGTTCAATAAATACTCATTTAATGAATGAATGGATTGTGATATTAGTCATTAAAAATGAAAATCTCAATTTCTAAAGTTTTGCCTTTTCCAGAAAGTCTTATAGTTAAAATCATACAATGTGAGCCTTTTCAGACTGACTTCTTTCAGTTAATAATATGCATTTAAGTTTTATCCATGTCTGTTTAAAACTTGATAGTTCATTTATTTTTAGCACATAATAATATTCCACTGTCTGGGTGTATCTTAGTTTTATGTATTCACCTACTGAACAACATCTTCATTGCTTCCAAATTTTGGTAATTATGAATACAAATACTGTAAATGTGTGTGCAAGGTTTTGTGTGGACATTAGTTTCAAATCCTTTGGGTAAATATCAGGGAACACAATTGGTGAATCTTATGATGAGAGTATGTTTAGTTTTGTCAAAAACCACCAAACAGTCTTCAAAAGTGTCTGTACCACTGTGCATTCCACCAGCAGTGATTAAGAGTTCCTGTTGTTCCAAACATCCTCACCCAGCATTGAGTGTTGTCAGTGTTCTGAATTTTGGCCATTCTAGTAGGTGTATAGTAATATCTCATTTTTTAAAATTTTCATTTTTCTGATGACATATAATGTGGAGCATCTTTTCATATGCTTATTTATAATTTCTATGCATTGGGAGTTATACCTGATATAAATGACGAATTGATGGGTGCTGACGAGTTGATGGGTGCAGCACACCAACATGGCACAAGTATACATATGTAACAAACCTGCACGTTATGCACATGTACCCTAGAACTTAAAGTATAATAATAAAATAAAATAAAAAATAATAATAATAATAATTTCTATGCCTTCTTTGGTGAGATTTTGTTAAGGTCTTTGGTCCACTTTTTAATCAGCTTGTTTTTTTTTTTTTGTTTAGTTTTGAGAGTTCGTTTTATATTTTGAGTAACAGTCCTTTATCAGGTATACCTCTACAAATATTTTCACCCATTCTGTGGTTTTTCTTTTCATTCTGTTGAATGAAAAGACATTTTTAATTTTAATGAAACCCAACTTATCAATTTTTTCTTTTATGGATCATATCTTTGCTGTCATATCTAAAAAAAAATCACCAAACCCAAGGTCATCTATAATTTCTTTTATGTTATCTTCTAGGATTTTTATAGTTTTGCATTTTGATTTAGGTCTGTGATCCATTTTGAGCTAATTTTTATGAAGAGTATAAAGTCTGTGTCTTGATTGATTGATTTTGCACATAAATATCCAGTTGTTTCAACCCTATTTGTTAACAACACTATCTTTCTCTATAGTGTTTCCTTTGTTCATTGTTAAAGATCATTGAGTATATTTATGGATCTATTTCTGGGTTCTCTGTTCTGTCTCAGTGATTTATTTGTCTATTCTTTTTGCCAATACCACACTGTCTTGGTTACTGTAGCTTTATAGTAAGTCTTGAAAGCAGATAGTGTCAGTCTTTCGACTTTATTTTTCTCCTTCAATGTCGTGTTGGCTATTCTGATGCTTTTGCCTCTCCATATAAGCTTCAGAATCAATTTGTCAACATCTACAAAACAACTTTCTGGGATTTTGACTGGGATTGCATTGAAATTATAGGTCAAGCAGGGAAGAACTGACATCTTGACAATCTTAAGTCCTCTTTTCCATGAATATGGAATTTTTCTCCATTTATTTAGTTCTTTAATTTCTTTCAACAGAATTTTATAGTTTTCCTCATATAAAGATATTTTGTTAGATTTACACTAAATATTTCATTTTGGGGGTTGCTAATGTAAATGGTATTGTGTTTTTAATTTCAAATTACACCTGTTTGTTGCTGGTATATAGGAAAATGATTGACTTCTGCATATTAAACTTGTATCCTGTAACCTTTCTATAATCCCTTATTAGTTCCATGTGTCTTTTTCAGTTAAATCTTTTGGATTTTCTACATAATAATGCCATTTGAGAACAAAGAGTTTTATTTCTTCCTTCTCAATCAGTATACTTTTTCTTTTCTTGTCTTCTTCCATTAGCTAGGACTTCCAGTATGAACATTGAAAAGGAGTGGTGAGAGGCAACACCCTTGCATTGTTTTTGATCTTAGTGGGAAAGCTTCTGTTTCTCATCACTAAATATAATGTGAGCCATAGGTGTTTTGTACATTTTAAAATCAAGTTGAAGTACTCCTCAATGTCCAGTTTACTAAGTGTTTAATCATAAATGGGTATTGGATTTTGTCAAATGCTTTTTCTGCATCTATTCATATGATCATGTGATTTTTATTTAGCTTGTGGATATGATAAATTACATTAATTGATTTTCAAATATTGAATCAGCATTGCAAATCTTGAATAAATCCCTATTGATTATAGTGCATAATTCTTTTAATACATTGAATTTGATTGAATAATTTCTTGCTGAGGATTTTTGCCTCTAAGTTCATGAGAGATATTGGTCTGTTGATTTGTTTTCTGGTAATATCTTTGTCTGGTTTGGTATTTGGGTGGTGCTGGCCTTACTAAATGAGTTAAAAAGTATTTCTTCAGCTTCTGTCTTCTAAAAGAGATTGTAAAGAATTGATATAACTTTTTCCTTAAATGTTTGATAGAATTCACCAGTGAACCCATCTAAGCCTGATGCTTTCTGTTAGGGAAGTTATTAATGATTGTGTCAATTGCTTTAATAGATATCAGTCTATTCAGAATGTCTATGTCTTCATATGTGAATTTTGGCAGAGTATGTCTTTCAAAGAATTGGTCCATTTCACCTGTTATCAAATTTGTGAGCATTAAGTTGTACAGAATCTTCCTTTATTGTCCTTTCAATGTACATGGAATCTGTAGCATGTACTAACGTTAAAAATGAAAGGATATCATTTTTAATATTAGTAGTTTGTATCCATTCTCTCTCTCTCTCCTTTTTTTCTTTAAATTAGCCTGGCTAAGGATTATCATTTTAATTATCTTTTCAAAGAATCAGCTTTTGATTGAATTGATTTTTCTCTATTGATTTCATGTTTTTAATTTTATTGATTTCTGCTTTAATGTTTATTATCTCTTTTCCATTGTTTACTTGGGTTTAATTTGCTCTCCTTTTTCTCATTTACTAAGGTAGAAGCTTAGATAATTGATTTTAGATCTTTTTAAATTTTCTAATATATTCATTCAATGCTGTAAACTTCTCTTTTATGTCTGCTTTGACTGTATCCCAACAATTTTGATAAGTTGTGTTTTTGTTTTCATTCATTTTATTTAGTTAAAAATATTTTAAAATTTATCTTTAGATTTCTTCTTTGATCCCTGTGTTATTTAGGAATGTATTGTTTAATCTCCACATATTTCGGGATTTTCTAGTTACCTTTCTATTATTGAATTTTAGTTTGATTCCATTGTGATCTGAGAGCAGACTTTTTATAATTTATATTTTTAAAAATGTGTTACAGTATATTTTATGACCTAGCATGTGGCATATCTTTGTGAGTGTTTCGTGTGAGTTGGAGAAGAATGTGTGAGCTGCTGTTGTTGGATGAAGAAATCTATAGATGTGAATTGTATCTGGTTCACTTGTGGTGGCAGTGAATTCAACTATGTCTTTTCTGATTTTCTGCCTGCTGGATCTATTCATTTCTAATATAAGGGTGTTGAAGTCTCCAACTATAATAATGGATTCATCTATTTCTCTTTGCAGTTCTGTCAGTTTTTGCTTAATGTATTTTGATGCTCTGTTATTAGGCACATAGATAAAGATAATAATGTCCTCTTGGAGAATTGACTTCCTTATCATTGTGCAATGTCCCTCTTTATCCTTGGTAACTTTCATGCATTGTAGTCTGCCCTGTCTGAAATAATATAACCACAGTCTTAGTTTATTTTATGTTTCTATAACAGAATACCTGAGACTAGGTAATTTATAAAGAAAACAGGTTTATTTAGCTCATTGTTCTATGGGATGGGAAGTACAAGAAGCATAGCAGCAGCATCTGCTGGCTTTGGGTGAGGGCTTTCTGTGTGAAGACTTTTTGTGCTGTGCCATAACACGATGGAGAAGTTCAATGGGGAAGCTGACACATAGGAAGAAGCAAAACCTAAGAGGCATTCTGGCTCTGTAAACCTACTCTTATGGGAAATCATCCATTCCTGTGAGAATTAATCCAGTCTCACCAGAATGAGAACTCAATCACTACTGCAAAAACAGTACCAAGTCACCTATGAAAGCAGAGCCCTCATGACCCAAACACTTCCCACTAAGTCCCATCTCCTGACATGACCTCATTGGGGATCAAATTTCAACATAACTTTTGGTGAGGACAAAACAAACCATATCCAGACCACAGCAGTGACATCCACTTTCTTTTAAATAATGTTAGCATAGTATATTTTTCTCCATTTATTGTTAATCTGTGTGTATCTGTATATTTACAGTTGGTTTCTTGTAGACAATATCTAGTTGGGTCTTGTTTTTTATCTACTCTGGCAATCCCTGTCTTTTAATTGGTATATTTAGGCCATTGTTGCTCAAAGTGATTATTGATATAGTTTCATTAATATCTACCATATTCGTTAGTATTTCTGTTTATTGCTTATGTTCTTTGTCCCTATTTTTGTCTGTGACTGTTTTTCTGCCTTGTGGTTTTAACTGTACATTTTTTATAATTCAATTTTCCCTCCTTTCTTTAGCAAACTATATTAAAGACTTATTTTATAACTTATTTAGTGGTTATACTTCTTTTTTCACTTATGTAGTGTTATTCTAGAGTTTGCAATATACATTGACAACTAATCAAGCCAAATTTTAAATAACAATATACTACTTTATGGGTACTGTGAGTAACTTACAATAACAAAACAATACTAATTTCTTCCTCTCATCCCCTGTATCATTTCTCTAGTGAAATTTACTTATATATAAGCAAAAATAAGTATTATGTATCTTATATATGGTAATATGAGCATACGTAATTGATATGTTGTTACTATTTTTATTTTGAACAAACTGTTTTCTGTTAAATCAGTGAAGAATAAAAAAATTTTATTTTACCCTCACTTATTTTTTCTTCAATGCTTGTCTTTTCTAAATAGATCTTTTTAAATAGAGTTTCTGACCCATATTTCTTCTGTCTAAAGAACTTTTAACATTTCTTTAAGGCACCTTTACTGACTAATTATCTCAGTTTGTGGTTGAGAAAAACTTTATTTCTTCTTCACTTTAAAGAATAATTTTGCAGAGTACAAAAATCTACACTTCTGTTTTTTCTTTCAGACCTTCAAATATTTCATTTTTCTCTCTTTTTTGCTTGTGTAGTTTCTGAAGGGAAGTTGTTATAATTCTTATCTTTGCTCTTCTGCAGGTAAGGTGTCTTTTCCTTCTAACTTCTTTCAGGACTTTTTCTTTATCTTTCCTTTTCTGTAGTTTGAAAATGATGTGCCTAGGTGTAGGCATCTTTTTCTTTTTAATTCTGCTTGGTGTTTTCTGACCTTCCTGGATCTGTGGTTTGGTGTCTGACATTGATTTGAAAGAAATTTGCAGTTATTTTCTGTTTGTTAATTCCAGCATTCCTGACATGTCTGTTTCTGATGCTTGCTCTGACTTTTCAAACTACATGTTTTGTCTTTTAGTATGCCTTGTAATTTTTGCTTGCAAACCAGACATTATGTACTGGGTAAAAGCAACTGCTGTAAAAAGATCTTTAGTAAGGTGGTGCTAAAGTGTGAGAAGAGGGGAAGTGTCCTATAATTGGGTTTCAGGATTTTGGTAAGCCTATGCCTCTGTACTGTGAACTTCATGTTTTTCAGTTTTTTTCTTCCCCCTTAGGTGATTAGAGAGAGCTAGAATTGGTATTTCTCTTTTCTCACATGAAAAACTTGAGCTGACTGAAGTTGGGTACTGTCCGTCCCCATGTCAGTTAGGCTCTGATAAAACCCCAACAAGTAAGGCTCTAGGTAACGAGTTTCTTCTAATGGTATACCTGGTTAAGAACACAGTGCTCTGGTATATTTCGAAATGATTGCTGTTCTCCCTCTCCTGGCTGGAAGCACCAGGAGATTTTTCTCCAATATTCACTGTGAGAACCTGGTTGAGCTTCTGGAGGTTAAAGTCACAAAAGTGTCAAAGCCCACCCCCCTGCATGACCGCATCCCCTTGTAGTTTTTAGCTCTCAAACTTGTCTACACCAAGCCTTCAGCAATTCATTGATTACAGTTAAGGTTTTCCTACCTAGCACTTGTTGCTGGGAGGTTTTTGCCCTGGTATATTGTGATTCTCTGTATCTACCTATCTGTCTTTCCAATTTGGGGGACAGGATTTTGCCCTGTGATCTCATCTGTTTTATGGACCTAAAATTAGTTTGTGATTTTTTTCCATTCATTCAGCTTTTTACTTGTTGTTTTGGTGAAGTGGCAACTTCCAAGTTTCTAAGATGTGGAACATGGAAACAGAAGTCTCTTTCCATTTTTCATCTCTAATCTCCTTTGGGCTGGCTTCATTCTTAGGAACTTTTCACCTGGTAACAGAGATGATCATGGGAAAATCCCCACTTGCACTCATCTTTTGGTTAACAACCCCAGAAAAATTAGTTTAACCTTCCAACCCCTTTGTCCATAGAATTTCCAAAAGTGATTCTGATTGTCCTTCTTTGATGATGTACTCAGCTGTGGACCAATAGTTGTGTCCTGAGGGAGGGAGGGAAAGGATTTTTTTATAGATAGTTCTGAATTGTGTGCCTTTGCAGAGGCCAAGAAGGCATAAGCAGGATTGGCAGCCCATGGGACTCACAAAGAGTGAAGAGGGGGCTAATCTCAAAAGAAAGGACAGATTAAAAGCAACAACCACAAATGTTCAAATATTCACTATATTCTCTCTAACAGGCTTCCCATATAAGAGCTCTACCTTATTTTGATGGTGAAGTTTTTCAACTCCCTTTATGGGGAAACTGAAATTCTCAAGGCTGAAGTGATTTGCTCAAGGTCATCCAGTGAGTTAATCACTAACCTACGAGATAACGAAGATCTACAGTTACCTAGTCTACAGCCTGTTCTCACTGTATCATTTGGCCTCCCAGATGTCCTATAAACCCACTTCCTTTTTTTCCCTTTTACTTCAAGCATAACTATTCCCATTTAGTAAATTATGTCCTATTATAGAATTATAAAGTAGATTGGCCAATTGCAGATCTGCATACAGTATAAAACTGACCTTGTATGTAATGTATTGGAATTCCATAACCCAGGTAAGCCCGAGAAAATGAACCATGACTTTTAATAGCACTGCACTGCAAGGATTATGTGAGGAAGGATTTCTTTTAATGTATTCTGTAAGATACAGGTGATTTTTAGGCATCACACTTTTCCAGAGATGATTTAAATTCATTCAATAACAAGGGTTTGTGCTTTATGAGCTGAAACTCTTAGTTGATAAACCCATTGGAAATCATTACAAGGACTGAGGTCCTGGTTATGTTCATTTCAGAACCCCTCTTAACAGTGTCTGTTGTCCAGCCAGTATACACTGTGATATTCTAGATCTTGTCCTCACATCTTTATGAAGAAGAAAATGACTATGAGGGCATATGAGGAATGAAAAAGAACACAGGGCCAGGTGTCCTTCAGGACTCTGTGACCCTAAGGAAGGCACAAATTCTCTCGGTCTCTCTTCCCACATTGGTGGAAATGTGGATATTTAGAGCTCAAAAACTGAAAGATTCTGACACTATTTGGTAGCTCTGTTACTACAAAGAGACAAAAGTGGACTGAGCATGACGTTTGACTCCTGAAGACTAGAAAATGTCCCTAGATGATCTTTTCTTCAACTACTACATTTGTTTGCAATTGACATGAATTTCCACAGAAATAGACTATTAGTAAAGTACAAATAAGTACAAGTGGTTTCCCAGAAAACCAAGATTATCATTCACCAAAGGATGGATGAAGGAAAAAGAACAATTAGTCCCAAAATTGGTCTTCTTTACACTAATATGAAAATATATTAGGTAGGAAAATATTAACATAAAAAAGGGAAAAGTTAAATTTTATATGGATTTTCTCTTCAGTTAACTGAGCTTTCAGGAGATGTGCAAAAATATTCAGTGATTATAATGCATTAGAATTTCTTGCAGTAGAAATGAAAATATAGTCACCACGACACAGTCACCCCCTGATTAAAGATATAACCTAAAATTCCTTTATCATTCCATGTGTCATGTGGAGATTAAAATGATTTTTAAATGTTTTTATTCTTTTTTGTATGCTTTATTTTTAAAACCACAGATTTACCATAAAAAACCAGCAGTCTTTGGTGAATGCTAAAGAATTTGGGGGTAGGTTTTAAACTATGTCAATATTATGAAATAGTTTGAAAGAGATACAGTATGTATTTATTAAGGGGATAGAATAATGCCTGATTTGAATTTACTTCTATAGCAATGTAGACAACATGATACTTTGTCAGAAAAAAAGAATATGTAGAATAACAACCAATGGTAAACGGATAATAGCATGTTGACAGCCTTAAAATGAGATAGATGTTTTCTTTTTCTCTCTTTAATATGTCTCTGATTTGTCATAAAACACTACAAAATATTGTCAACTACATGGTGATATTGTTATTCATGTTTTATAAAAAATATAATAATTCCCAAATGATATTATTGAGGACTCTTTCAGTTATGGATATAAAAATCAATTTAAACGGCTTAAGTAAAAAAGAGGATTTACTGACACCCATATGAGGATAAAAAATAATGATGTCATGGCTTCAGGCATAGTTGGATTCATTTATTCAATGTCACCATAAATTACACTTTCTCTCTGAGCTCTGCTCTCATTTGGATTGGTCATATCTGGCAAAATATTTCTGTGTGCAGACAAGAGAGCGACCTCTAGCTTCTGATTCACATTCTATCATCTTAATTACCTTAAGCCCAAGATAACTTTTTTCCAAGTAGTTCCAAGCAAAGTGCTGCAGTTGTATCTCATTGGACCAACTTGGACTGCATGCCCACTTTCCCTAGCCCGGAGAAGGAAATATGCTGATTGGCTAGACCTAGTCACATGATCTCCACAGAAGCTAGGAGCTGAGGTTAGTCACCCACACGGCACAGTGATGAAGAGTAGAAATGACTTGACACTCCCCAAAGTGATAAGGTGTTTTTATCGAGAAGGTGGGGTAATTCAACATCAAAAACTTCCAGACATATTATATATGTAGTAAACTAAATGTTTGAAGTCAGAGTTAATAATAATACCAACTTGCCTGGTAAGGACTACCCTGAATGTTATCAAATTGAATGACGAATGGTTTTTAGAAAACAGTATTTTTCAGCCCCATGTTAGCAAATAATGGAGATACTGCTCTCTATTGACTAATATGGAGTGACATTTTGGTAACCAAGACCCATAAAGTTACTGTTTTCTGAAATTTTCTTGTTCTTGAAGCAGAGCCTCAAGATCCTACACATTATGCTTTTTAAGTGTTTTCCAGATTAAATCATATCAAAATGTCATAGTTAATTGGTGCTATTTTTATAGACCATCAGAAACATTCATAAAAGTGAAAAATATGACCACATGTTACCTGTGCACTAGAGTATTGTCTAACTACTGGATTGACTATTTTTTAAATTTTGTTAATGAAGTGAGAAACTTCACAGAGTAGACAGTGATCATGAGTCTGTCGTGTCAGTTCTCAGAGCCCCATGTCAGACTTACACAATCTGAAACTCTGAGGTTAAGTCTAGCTTTTGCTGTTTAATTAAGCCTACCACAGGATTCTGATACATAATAAGATTTAAGAACCACCAATTGAGCATTGACACACCGTTTGTTGTCAACAATTTTATAGCAATAAAAATTTCATTAAAATATCTATTCTGATAGTACTTGCACTAGTAATAGTAGCTGTAGTAATTATTAATGTTTACTAATCCCTTACTGTATGTCAGGCACTGCATACCTCAGTTGATGACCACATCTCTAGAAGTTAGTTGCCCTTGTTATTCCCATTTTTCGAAAGAGAAAATTGAGAACAAAAACAAAGTGCTTAGTCAAGGCCACACAGTAAATAAAGAATGCTTCCTTTTATTGATCACCAATCTCATTCTATAATTTTGGCACTTGGAAAAGTACCTTACGCGGGTAGCAATGGAGTAACAACAGACTCAGAGACTTTTAGAAATAATAAGCTCCTTCACTGTTTTGCTTTATATTCACTTGAAAGTCAACCCTGTCCATTTATATTTTTCATTGTATGAAAAAAGAGAAGATGGGATTATTTTTTAAAAACCTTACAGTATTTTTCTTGGTAAGATGCAATATTCCAATCACTGCTGTATAAAGGATATGGAAGTTTGGAAGCTATTCCTTCCTTCTGCCTATGATCCATGCACCAGTACAAACCTGGTCATTTTATTTCAATAACATGCAGCATCGGCAGAGTCCATCATGCATTTATAGCCTTAGAACTCGCCATGTTGATTGGAGCAGTGTTTTAGCCAGGTTCCTATTTCTTTCAGCCAAGTAGTTACAGCAAGCTGTAACTTCATGCAACATGCCTGGGCACAGCTTTTCCTTTTGGCCCCAAGAAACTTCTGGGATGCATTTTCTGTGTATGTATGGTCCCACCAGATTTAAGAAAAGAAGTGACTCATTTTTCCACCACTGCACTATTGTAGTCCGGCTTATGTCACCAATCAGGACCAGGCTACTCAATCTGGCTTCTTCCATTAAGGGATTGGCTCTAACATAGATCCCTCTGGTATTTAAACCAAACTCAGATCCAGCAAGGCCTCATTCTCATTTGGGAAAGAAAGTAATGCCAGTTGGCTTGAACAACATTTTAACCTCTACCTTTTCAGGACCCCAGGGATTTCATCTCCCCACAGGAAAAAGAAAAGGACTAAGCCAGGCCTTCTGGTTGTTTCCATATGCCTGTAGCTCAGGCTGCCCTGCTGTGCAAAATTTCCTCCAGGTTGTACGCCTGGGGGGTAGGCATGGATCTAAGATGCCCCCAAGGTCCTTACTACCTAGTGTGCTCTGAATAAGTGCCTCCTCTTGAGTGTGTGCAGGCCTGGCCTAATTAGGGGAGCCCTTTAAAAAAGCAGGCGTAATGGAAGAGACAAAATGTCTAAGAAATTCCAAGCTGCAGAGATGTCCTCTTTCTTGCCTTGGGGGAACAACTGCCATTTCATGGATGGGGCCACATGGAAAGGGCCTGCGAGTAACCTCTGGGTGCCAAGAGGGATACCCAACCGATGACTAGCAAAACAATGGGATGATTGGCCATACAACTGCAAGGAAATGAATTCTGCCAGCAACCTGAGGAGTTCAGAAGCACATCTTCACCTAGTCAGGCAAGCCTCCACTTGAGAACAGAGCCAGCTGACAGATTAATTTCAGCCCTGTGAGACCTTGAGCAGAGGACCCAGCTAAAACATAGCAGCCTCCTGATACACGGAAACAGTGCAGTGACAAATTTGTATTGTTTTAAGCCACTAGATCTGTGGTGATTTTTTAATTCAGCAGTAGAAAACTAATACAGCCTGGAACATGCCTAACCTTCCATGCAGAATATTACATTATGCAGCAGTAATTTCCAAGACTGTTAGATAAAAAATGGATAATGTGGCTCTATAACAAATGGAAAGCAACATAGAAATGTTGTGATTCTCATAGACAATTAAGTTAAGAGGGTAGCATATCATATTATCATTGTCCCTTCTTGCTTCTTAACCAGTTTATTTGCTGTCTCCCACATGCATTATTACATTATATGTGTTCTCAGCAGTTTTAGCCTGTGATTTTCTGGCTTCCAATGTGTTTAGACATTGATTCAAAATTGCAGTCATAGATTTTGATTTTTTAAATTGTTAAAATGCTATCATTCTATCAACAAATGCTATAACATTCCTAAAAATTTTTTCTTTATGTTGTTCATGTTTGTTGTTAAGTCGGGGAACTTACTTTTTTCTCATTTTATAATACAAATACAGCTATAATAAGAGACATAAAACCCACACAATTTATACATACTTTATTGTCTCAGATTGCAAATCAAAAATACATAGTTCAAATCTATAGATGTGGAGTGCATAGTGGCTGAAATTGTGGGCATATCTTTTAAACTCATCAGCATCACTTTTAATTTTTTTCCAGTTAAACATGGTCTGAAAGTGTCAAACTCCATCACAATTTTTTCCCCTTTTTCTTGGCCCGGGTTTGTAATGAGCTTGTGTTTGAGAGAAAGAGAAATGGAGAAAATAATTGGAACTGTTTCTCCTGTTACCACCAACTCCTATTTTGGAAGGTTTTTCTATTATTTAACATCTTCCATTTGTTTTACCTTAGAAGTGTTATTCAGTTATCAAAACCCGAAACAAACGAAATCTAACTTACAAGGCTTCATCATAAATATCATGACTCAAGTCAGGAAAACCAAGCTGTCTTACGGCCTGGTTTTTAGAGTTTTTCCTCTGAAATGAAAGTTGGACCTACAGATGCCTTCGGGAACCATCCTGACAGACCAGGTATTCTTGCCATGGTTATCAGTGTGAATATGCATAAATTAATCTCTTGTGATCAAGGGCTTTGCTAGCTGCTCATCCATTAGGTAAAGTCTGGTACGTATAGACTTGGGACTTACTACCAAATGGATCATTTCCTCCGGTATTTCCTGACCCACTGAATCATCTCAAAGTTCCAATGTTTACCCTTCAGTCTAGCATGATGAAGGGAATCTGTTTTGATGTGCAATACACAATGTCTCAACTTCTCAGCGCTGTGAAGGACTATAAATATTCAATAGTTTTTTGTCTAACGTGTACCCATTCTTCCCAAGCTCTATTCAGTGAGCCACCCTACTGTTGCTGCTACTACTGATGCAGCTCCTGCTGCTAGTTACCCTTTTCGTAATGTTTACTATCTTCCACACCCTAGGAGACAGTTTGTTGGTTATCTATTGCTGCATAACATATAACCTCCAAAACTGAGCAGCTAAAACAAAATTGATGATCTCACACAGTTTCCAGTACTGGCTTTGCTGGGTGGTTCCAGCTGTGGTCATTGTCTCATGAGGTGTAATTAAAATATTGACTGTGGCTGCAGGCATCTGTAAGCTTTATGGGGCTGGAGGACCCAATGCTAAGACAACCCACACACATAACTTGCAAGCAGATGCTGGCTATTCAAAGGAGACCTTTGTCCCTTATCATTTGGACTTCTCTATGGGGCTGCTAGCCTCCCCCAAGCAAGTGATCCAAGAGTGAACAAGACAGCCTTAGCTGTGTATTTTATGACCTAGTCTCAAAAATCATGCACCATCATTTCTACAATATCTTATTGACTATACAGATTCGTTTCATTCAGTGTGGGGGAAGACTGCACAAAGGCATGAATACCAGGTGGCAATAATCACTGATGCCCATCTTGGAGGCTCCAATATGTAGATGTAACATATAATTTATACTTATAAAGTGTATTTTCTATATGCTATTCTCAACTATTAGATCATTTCCCTGGTGTGAAGGATATATTTAAGAGAGAAGATTCTAAACATACTGACTAATGCCTTCATTTTCATAATGATTCCATCTCAATTTGGATATTTGAAAATATTTACTGAGATTCTGCCATCTGCTAATCACTCTTCTGGGTACCAAAAATAGTGTGGTGATTGAGATAGACAGAATGACAGCCCTCATGAAGCATATACTTTAGAGTGGAGAAACTCTGTTTCAGTCCATTTGTGTTGCTATAAAGGAATACTTGAGACTGGGTAATTTATAAAGAAAAGAGGTTTATTTGGCTCACAGTTCTCCAGGCTGCATAAGAAGCATGGTGCTGGCATCTGGTGAAGGCCTCAGGCTGCTTCCACTCATGGCAGAAGGTGAAGGGAGCTGGTGTGTGCAGAGATCCATAAAGAGAGGCGAGGCAAGAGAGAGAGATGACGTCGCCAGGCTCTTTTTAACAACCAGCTGTTATGGGAACTAACAGAGCAAGAACTCTGGTCACTGTTCACAGTGAGGACAGCACCAAGCCATTTATGAGGAATCCACCCTCATGACCAACATCTCCCTTTAGGTGCCACCTCCAACATTGGGAATGACGTTTTAGCATTAGATTCGGAGGGTCAAATATCCAACCTATAGCAAACTCTAATAAAGTCAATAGACTGCCATGAACTTCATAATAAAGATAAAACCATTGAGATGGAAAAAAAGTGGCAAGTGGAGGTTCCCTAGGATAGGGTACCATAGTGGGCTTTCCTGAAGAGACAGCATTTGACCCAGGAGCAACAGCCTGAGTATGAGCCTATAATATGAAGACGGGGAGCTGCTTGGGGAGGGAGGGGTAAATCAGACCCAGAAAGAGATTGGTCTGTTCAAGAACTAAAAAAAAAAAAAAAAAAAAAATAGTGTGGCTGAAGCAAAGTGGGGAGGAGAAGGGTGAGAGATGAGATTGTGATGAGAGAAAAAGGCCAGATCACATAGTACTCTGTGAGTCACTTCTAAATTTAATGGCAGCCATTGAGAAGATTTTAGCAGAGAAGCAACATGATATTCTTTGTGTTTTGGGCTACTCAGTCTTGCTACTAGTTAGAAAATAGGGGGTCAGTTTCAGCTGCTATTATCTTTGTGACTCTTTTTGTCTCCTTACAGGTCCAGATGACTTTGGCTTTCAAATAAGACATCTTCCCCTTGCAATGAGCAGTCATTTTTCTTTCCTCCCACTAAACATTATTAAAACCACGAATCACTCACACAATATAATGTGTATCCATTCACCTGTTTATTACATCTTCTCAGCTTTTATCCCCTTTCAGAATTGTACTTTACCTGGAATTCCTTTTCTTGGTGTTATCCATACAATATGCCAATCAGTTTTTTTGAAGTATGTCTACATAAGGCCAGCAGAGTGAGAAGTTGAAGCAATGGTGGGTGGGGTTGGAGAAAGGGGATGGTTGCTATGGAGTTATTCATCCCTGACCCACGTGCGATCTTTACTTGGTGCTGCACTGACACACTCAGCTTTGTGGTTTAATCACACACTGAGCTGCCAGGTGAGATTGTAGCCCATGGTCCCAGCCAAACGAGGAAAAGTCATCTTTAGAAACTCTCGGGATATGACACATTCCCTTTTGTTAACCCTCCTCTAGGCCTAGCTAACTTAACTTACAAATGGTGGTATTTTTTCAAAAAAATCATTTTAGAGAGAGTAAAAACATAACACACCTAGTGAGGCTATTAGCTCCTCTGCACTTCAACAGAAGTCAGTCCTTGATTCTGTCGGATGATATAATCCCTTATAACACTTTGTTGCCAGTAAAAAAGAAACCAACTCCAGCTAATACAAGTGGAAACTGAATTTCTTGGATGACTACCAGGAGACTTGAAAAATTGAAGGAAATGTTGGAAAAATAACTTTAAAAGGGAAAAATCAAGCTGTGTCCATAATTTAAGACATAGCACCCAGATCTGGCTCACAGTCTCTTCAAGTTGTCACTTCTGGAATGAATGAATGCCATCGTTATTTTCTTGTTGTCTTTTTTCCCTTTTGCATCCTTCTGCTCAATATTAAAAATCTCAAAAGAGAGCTCATTGATCTAGCTTGGCTCTGTGTAGTTAAGAGAAGTAATATCCCAGGAGGAAATCAAAGTGCTGTTCCCAAAAGTGATACTTTCCCTTTACTTTCATGTATTCTACCCCCAAGCTCCCTAAGGAGTCAGGGGATAGGGCCTGGAGTATATGAAAGATATTAGATCATCAGAGAAGTGTCATCAAGCCTGTGTGGATTCCATAAATTCCACACCCAGCCAGGAAGATGCGCAACTTACGTGTTCCGAGTAATTTGATCAGTATATTACAGTAAGTCACATGCCACATCTTTCTGCATAATGACCTCCAGTTTAGTAATTGCACTCACAGTAAATGTTTGTGATCAGAAGATGTATCCAGCTTAGAACTTCTTACCATTGGAGCCAGTGGGAAAGTTCTGCTTAAAGCCAGTAGAGCCTTTAGCACCTTCTTCCAATATTGAATCAATTCACCCTTGACTTTCATAAAAAGTTATTTGATTTTTGCCTGCCTTAACCTCAGATGGTTATTATTATACACAAAAAAAGACTATATAAAGAAGAGTTAACTACAAAGTAGATAATATTGTTCCCAATATTAGCTATGTATATATGCGTCTACTGCAGTATGCCACTGGACAGTCAAAGCTGTTTCTCAGTTGATTTTGAGTATCCTAGTGAAACACATTAGTATTGGTTTCGTGGATTCCTTATTAGAAGGAATAGATCAGCTGGGATATTGGTCTTTTCCTTGACATACATCAACAACTCTTGACGCTCAACATGTGGTCCAAATGCTTTGTCTGTCCTTTTCGTGCTTTCTAGTTACTGTAGAATTCAGGCATTTCCTTAATTTGCCAAGCACACTTGGAACAATATTATTTCCTTATTAAACCAATCAGGAATTGATCTCTGAGTATAGAAGCTGTGATGCTTTGATACTCTCCTGGCCACATGGCATAGATATAGCTTTTAATATAGTCTAAAATTCTCCCATTCAGTTTCTTAGATACTATAAAGTCTTTCCTTTTGCACAAAATTTGGTGCAATTAAGTTCTGGCCACGTAACTCTGTGATTTTTATTGGTTGGAGGAGCATAGTGCTCAAGAGCTCAGGTTCCTGGTTCAGAGAGACCAGAGTTCACTCTCATGCCATTTCTTTCTCACTGTGTGACTGAGCAAGTTCCTTAATTTTTCTGGGCTTCTATTTCCTGGTTTTCAAATAAATATAATAATAATAAATAAGGTTAAGTAGGATATTATGTGCTAAATTCTTGATTCTGTGTCTAACACAAAGAGCTCAAAAAATGTTAACAGTTACCATCAGCAACTGCAGTTTGCCCTTTCAAACTACCTCCTCTTACCTATACTGTATTTGGTTATTTATTACGTTCAAAGGAGAATTTATTGTCCCTGTTTTTAAAATAATACATGTCAATTTTCTTTTAAGTGGGATGAAAAGAGAGAAAAGAGAATTCCCCACCAGTAAGTGAGTGGGGAGTTCTCTACAATCTTAGTCCAAGTGTCTTAATAAGAAAGAAAGTTGCACTTTTGCTTAGAGGTTGTATATACTGTTGCTGATCTGTGAAATGAAGGACACTCAGATTTCTGCATTATTTAATCATATCAATATAAAGCTCCATAAAACTACTTTAAATTCAATGAAGCATCATTAGCCCAGTATGCCAAGGAGGTTTCACTATGAATTTATGTGGTTATAACTGAAATCAAAGCCTGACATAATGTATATGCCTAAGAGGAATAACAAGAACAATAATCATAAATAGATCATACTCACTATATGCCAAACACTTTCCATGCATTATTCTATTTAATCTTCACACTAAGCATTGTGGTGCTCAAGAAGCATAAAATTGTGGTAAGAGTACAGGGTTTGGAGGTCAGACAATCTAATTTGAAATTTAGGCTATGTGACCTTGGCCCAGTTAATCTTCACATCCCAATTTTGCCATCTGAAAAAATAAATTATATAATTTCTGAAAAATGGAGGGTTAGAGAAAATCTAGGTAATCTTGCTTAGATTTGGTGACAAGTCTTCAGATATAACACCTAAAGCATGACCCATGAAAAGATATATCAATAAACTAGACTTCATTAAAAATTACAAACTTCTGCTCTGTGAAAGATATTGTTAAGGTAATGAAAAGACAAGCCATGACTGGGGAGAAAATATGTGCAAAATACATTTCTGATAAGATACAATGAGCCATTAGAATGGCGAAAATCTTAAAAACTGGCAATACCAAATGCTGGCAAAAATGTGGAACAACAGGACCTCATTGTTGATGGAAATAAAGAATGGTATAGCTACTTTAGAAGACAGTTTGGCAGTTTCTTATAAAGCTAAACATAATCTTACCCTATGATGCAGCAATCACTCTCCTAGCTATTTACCCAACTGATTTGAAAGCCTATGTCCACACAACCACCTGCACACACAAGTTCATAGTAGCTTTATTCATAAACATCCCAAACTGTAAACAACCAAGATGTCTTTCAATCAGTGAATTGATAAACAAACTGTGGTACATTCATTCAATGGAATATTATTCAGCCAAAAAGATAAATGAGCTATTAAGCCACAGAGAGACATGGAGGAAACTTAAATGCATGTTACTAAGTGAAAGAATCCAATCTGAAAATGCTACCTACTATATTATTCCAACCACAAAACGTTCTGGAAAAGGCAAAACTTCAGAGAAAGTGAAAACATTAATGGTTGCCGGAAGTTCAGGAAGAGGCAAGGTTGAATAGTTGAAGCAGAGAAGATTTTTTTAAAGCAGAAAAACTATTCTGTACGATAGTCTAATTGTGGACACGTGACAAAACACATTAAACTTGAATGCACATACAGTGTACCTTAATGTATGCAGATTTAAAAAAACCGTTTTCAAGAACAGGGGAATCCCTGATGAATGCAGAATATGACCAAAATCCTAACTCTATTAAAATATATAAAACACCTTCACTGAAGGCAGGGGGGGAGAACAATGCTGACTTTAGTAATTTTGGAAATGTGTAGTCCGTAAAACTAAAGGAAAAAGAGACTGTGCATAAGCACTGAGATTGGGTTGATAAAGTTGAATTCCACAGGAGCATGGGTTAAATGTGCATATATATGGGACTGTTATACACATATATTTCCTTGACATAGCAGTGAGTGCACTTAGTGCCCAGATCATAGTTTCCAATACCATTATTCAATTAAAAAGACCAGAGATTTTTGGAAAATTTGGATAATTCTAGGAATGGGACAGGAAATGTACAAGATGAGCCTGAAGCATCTTGTAGTAACAGCAAACAAGAAAAGGCTCAAAAAAGACAACACTCCATAAATGCAGAGTCAAAGGGACACAGGAACCAACTGAAGAGCTCCCAAGAGCCAGCACTGGAGCAATGAGCAACAAAATGAATTAAGTGATATGGGATGATAAGCCAAAGTACAAAATAAATATCCATTGGCTTTATTGATATAAATTAATGAATAAATAAATGGAGGAGAAAAGACAAATGTACCATGCAGGAGAACTCCAAATAATTTAGACTGAAAATCTACCCTCAAGGAGGGAGAGCACAACTCTCTGCTTTTTAAGTATGAACTCTGAGTTGTGACTTCTTCCGAAGTGTAAAGGATGGAAAAGTGGGTGAAGGGAAGAGTGACTTTCCGATAGAGAAACCTGGCAAAAATTACCACAGCCAAGTTAACACAAACAAAAGTAATTGCAGTTTTCACTATTATTTTTAATGTAATTTATTCATTACTTTTAACGGTGAAAACTGCAATTTCTTTTGCATCAACCTAATATTATCTACCCTTGATATAATGAGATAGAAATGATAGTTTATCTCTGTAGTCTTCCTCCTCCAAACCCATGATCCCAGCTATTATGGAAAAAAATCAGATAAATATAAATTGAGCAACATTCTATAAATTATCTGACCAGTACTCCTCAAAACTACCAAGGTCATAAAAAAACAAGAAAAAGTTTGAGAAATTGTCACAGCCAGGAAGACTAAAGAGACAGATGGCTCAATTATCCTGGATGGATGAGATCCTACAACAGGGGGGGAAAAGGACATTAAGTTAAAACTAGGGCAATTAGAATAAAGCATGGACTTTATTTAGTTAATAATATATTGAAATTGAATCATTAATTGTAACAAGTGTACCATACTAATACTAATGTAAGACATTAATAATAGAGGAAACTGCTGTGTGGAGATATAGGAACTCTGTATTCTTCATAATTTTGCTATAAATCTGATACTGCTCTAAAATATTTTATTAAATTTGAGGGTTGGTATGACAATTAATATAACATGTTTTTCAAACCTTTTATATGTATTGATTTATTTTATTATTTACAAAGACAATCTGAAATAGCACACTTACTATCTCATTTAGTTTTCATAGTAAATTTATTTTTTCTTGCCTAATATGTTAGATTTTATCATCATCATTATTATTATTGAAGGGTATTTAGATTTGAATAAAATAAAAACCTTTTAAAGGTTTAGGTGAACCTCTGAAATTATATACTAAATGCCATATGCTGTGTGCCTTCCTGGGAAAAGCATCTGAAGCACTTCTCATGTCTTCAGATCTTTATGACAAATGAATCTTTACACAATATGTTTCCTGGAGATTTAATTGGCATCCCACATGATTTGATGTTTCAATTTTCCAAGATTAATTCAATGCAGAAAATTCCAGCCTCTCAGGTCACAATTACAGAAATTAAATGAAAGTCCCAAGATTTTCATTTCTATGATTTAAATAGATGTAGATTCCAGATTTTCTTCTCAACATTGACTGGCAAACAGCTTTAAGATATAAATGATGTTCTAAAGTATCCATTTTTATAGCATGTTTTGATGTAATGACATACTTAGAAGGATCAAATGTAATTTCTTAATATATAGGTTAATTAATTACAGCTGTTAAAAGAGAGTATATTCTTATTCTTGATAATCCAGATTTCTGGCTTGTGATTGATTCCCAGGTCACAGTGTGGGGATGAGGAATGAGTCTATGGGGCGTCAGTCTCACAGTGATCACCACTCCATTGTGTCTTTACATCTCATATATTTATGTCTGTTTGTATTTCATACCTGTTCCTATAGGTATCCAGACTATGAAAGTTAATACCAGTAACTGCTACCTTCAAATACTGGAAGTGCATCCAGACAGAAGAAAGGTAGAGCTTCTTCTCTGGAATGCCAGAGAACAAAACTTGTAAGAAAGATCAAAATTTACATTGAGTTAAATTTCTGCTTAATTAACCTGAGAAATACATTGACTCATGAGGTGATGAGATCATTCCCTGCTACCACGCATGCAGAGAAGAGTCTGGACTTGGGTTAAGCTGAATAAGTGACCGCTGAATTTCCATCAGGCTCTGAGAGACTATAGTGTTGTTTCTTTGATAACTTTAGTTTCTTACTATCTGTGACCATCACAAATGTAACTTCATTTCATCTTAGCTCTGAATGTGAAATCCTTTTGAGTGTACTTGATATTGCTGAAGGAGTTCTAAATAGTACTACTCAATTCCTAAGCATTCCTTTTTTTTTTTTTTTTTTTTGAAATTATTTTAAACCAAGATGTTCTCTAAAAGGATTTATAACTTACCATTAGAAATCCTCTTCATTGCTTTTTAGCCTTTTAGGATTTTGTAGGGATTACTAAGGGGATTTCTTTTTATCACTAGGGAAATATGGCTACAGCTATTATATCTTAAAAAAATAAATCTTAGGCATAGCTTGACAGTGAGAAATGCATTTATATTCCCCTCCAGAACAGTTTCGTTATAACCCAAAGACACTTTTTAAAAGTATTTTAATTTGACAAAAACTATAGCAAAGTAAAACCTAGAGGAGTTAGATCTACCTTTGTATATAGTTTACTAATACAGACATTATTGAATTGAATATCAAAATATAGTTTAGAACTCACAGTGCTTAGGAAGTCATGTTGTAGCGCTCTGTTACCCTATCTTTTGGCCTTTGCCAAGAGCAGTTGTGTATAAACGCAGGTGTCTTTATAAACTCTCATTCTAGTTTGGCCTCTACATCCAGGCCCATCCAACTAACTTTCTTGCTGGCTGTTGGCCAGGGATCACTCTCAGTTTCTAGAGGCAGCACTCAAGGGGCCCTCTTTTCTCACATAGGGCTGTTTGCTTTCTTCCAGGCCTTCCAGAAAACATGTCTCTGATGCTTCACCTTTTAAACATTTCACCTGATTGACATTTATCCAGGATAATCTTTCTTTTCACTAACTCAAAGTCAACTGATTAGTAACCTAATTAAGGGAATGATATCTCATCATAATCACTTTTCCTGCCCACACTCAAGGGAAAGAGATTTTACAGGGTGTATACACCCAAGTTCAGAAACCTTGGAACCATCTTAAATTCTGCCTGTCCTGGATGGGTACCAAGTTTGTCTCAGCACTGGTTATATGTTTGCAGATTATAGTTTGTTGCCAGAAAAAATAAGAGACCTTATACATATTAGGCCAATAAAAACAATAGCTAGACAATAATCAGTAATCAATACAAAAGAAGGTTTTGCCCTCTCCAATCCTTTGAGGTTTTAATATGATAAATTGGTTTATAAGCTGTATAGGTCCCCAATTAATTGTGTAAGTCGAAATATGAACTGTAGAGCATGGATTAGACCTTTGAAACAAAACATTCTTAATTAGAAAAGAATGTCACGTAGCTTCCAAATTCAGCTGGTTCATTAACTCAAGATGTGAAATTTATATGATCACTGGGATAGATGTCCTCAAAGAGTTTTTAATTTTGTAACAAAGATATATAAAGATTGTCTGCAAAACAAGGCTGAATGAAACCAATTCTAAAGTGAGCTCTTATGGAACTTAAATGAGAAAGTGATTAATTCAAGCTGAATAAAATCTCACAGATAAGGGGGCATTTATGCTGAGCCTGGGATAAAAGCAGGCTCACAACTTTAGCACATATTACAACTTGAGTGTGCTGTTCTTTTAATTTGTCTACAATTAATATGGTCTTATTTCTCCCTGAGTTCTTTAGACCCACTCATTAGTGAAGAGAAAAAAAAAATAACTACTGATGGATGTCCATTCCGATTTACAGCTCTATCCAATCTGCCAGTTCAAACAATTTCTTTAGGAGGAGTTTAGTATCTTGTATAAAATGATCAGTATCTCAGATTTCCATCACCACCTTCAAGATACTCTTCAAAATGCCATCAGGTGTGTGAGTAAAGGAGTATGGCTCTCAGTCTCTGTGGAGAAGATGGATTGTGGTCCTTGGGTCACAGTGTTCTTTGGTTCCTCTGTTCACTGAGTAATACTCCTTCATCTTTTTCTTGCTGCACTGCTGGCTCTAAGGGTCACTCATGGTATTCTTAGTAGATCTCTTTCAGCATCCCTGGGTGCGTGGAGCTCCCTAGCTGACTCATTCTCAGATTGTCCCCACTGGTACCACAGATACCTCTGAGGATTGGCTGTGATCTCCATCAAGACCTGGCTTAACTGGGTTGCTTTATGCTCCTGGAAACAGAGTGGTCTTACTTCTGTTACAGCACCCCTGCAGAAGCCTCCAACCACATCCTTAGCAGCTTCAAGTCCCACGAGTCACACAAGTGTAGCTCAGGAATGTAAAGCCTCAAGACTTCCCTCTGGCCACTCCTCTGCTTCACTATGGCCTCCCACTGGTGCAGGAAGTGGCCTGTAAACCATCTTGGTCCAGTAACAAATACTCTCTTGTTGACTTCAGTATTACTGTTGCTCATCTAATTAACTTTACTTACTGGACTTCAACCTAGGATAAAGAAAACTGGGACTCAATTTTGTTCTTCTTCCCTTCTCTTTTCTCCTTCCCATTATTTCTTAGGGTCTAATAAAAGGGGGAATGGGTTTGCCCCTATTCCTCCTCTTATCTGGATCTTCCTTATATACAATTCTGTGATAAGAGAGTAGATTGGCTCTTGATATGTTAAATGAGAAATACAACAACTTTAGATAATATTTTCTTAAGAAAATAGCCTGGCTAGTAAGGTGCTTGTTTTGCAACAATGTCCTTTTTTTAAATGTCAAAAGCAAAAAGTTACCTTTCACCCAATATTGTTTCTGTTCCTAAATTCCTAATATTCCTCCTCTTTCACCCTCAAACAGATGGATACACTAGAACAACTGGGGTAAAATCCTAAAAAGTTAGAAAGTGAAAAGAGAAAAAGCATATTTATGTTTCAAAAATTATTTCAAACAAGGTTCAATAGTATTGCAACCAGCAGGGTATCTAGGTAGAGAGAACAGAATGAGCAAATGTTCAGTGGGGGAGATTCTCAATGAATATGGTCTATAATAAATATGATTTGATTGTGCTATTTGATTATTTTAATCCCTTCAGAGACACCACTAACAATCACATTTTGCAATATAATTTGAACACAAAAATTGGATACTTATTTGTGAAACAGAATGAAAATCCATGGTGTATTTGTTGAACACTGAAATATAATAGGGAACGACACCCGGAAGGTGTTTTGGGGTCAACTGTGGAGAGCTTACTCCCTCAAGATGAATGACTGTTAGAACTGAGCAGACCAAAAATCCTCTAACTTTTTCATTTTATTATACGTTCATAATTCTATTGAGGATGAGAGGAGTGGAAGAGAAAGCCTGACTTATTTATGTTCGTGGTTCTGATTTACAAGTTAAACGTTAACACATGCAATGCCACCCATTTTTAGAAGAACAAAACCAAGCCTAAAAAACAGCTGACGTAGTTTGTCTTGCCCTTTAGCGCAAACTTCATCTGATGTCATTACTGTTACGTTATTGTTCCTTTCACAAGATGAATTTTATGCCATACAGGAAAGCAATATATTGTCCTTCCTATTTCCTCCTCTGATATATCTTTATTTGCAGAGTTAAAAGTAAGGAAATAAGAATTGGTCTTTTACCTGCTTGTCTCTGACATTTTCTGAGTTGTATGAAGAATGAGGCCATTTTTCTTCATATATCCACCTTCTCTTGCCTTCAGGGTTACTAGCTTAGTTATGTTTCTACTTGGCAGGTATTCAATATCTATTTGATCAATAAATTTGGTTGAATTAACTTCTCAAGTTTATTTGTGCAGGATCTTTATTCCATCTCGATGTGGCAGATTAAACATATTTTCTAATGGAGGATCATTGAGCATACTTCTTAATATGTCTGTTTTTGGGGAGGATGGAGAGTATTTTATTTTATTTTATTTTATTTTATTTTATTTTATTTGTTTGTTTATTTAGAGATGGGGTCTCGCTCTGTCACCAGGCTAGAATGCAATAGTATGATCTTGGCTCACAGCTTCAAGTGATTCTCCTGTCTCAACCTCCCAAGTAGCTGGGATTACAGGTGCCTGTCACCATATCCAGTTAATTTTTGTATTTTTAGTAGAGACGGAATTTCACCATCTTGGCCAGGCTGGTCTCAAACTCCTGACCTAAAGCGATCCACCCCACCTTTGCCTCCCATAGTGCATTGCTGGGATTACAGACAAGAGCCACCATGCCTGCCTGGCCAGTATTGCTTTTTAAAATATCACTTTCTATTGAATATTCTTCATTATGGAATTTTTTTCCACAAATATGACAATGTTTTGAGACTTGATTTCTTTTTTGGAAGAAAGCAAGTCTTTCAGAGCCAAGTTTGGTGACTTAGGTAGGTATTCAGAATGGGTGAACATCTTTCCTGTCAAAATAATCAGTGTGATTCCTTGAGGGCCTATTAAATGATTATTCAGGCACTTCCAACATACTTAAGGTTGAGATTGCTTATTAAGCCTCTCAATATTTCCACTTATACTTGAAAGGAAATCTCTGCCAATAAGCAAGCTGGAGTTGTCATTCAAAATCATCTTTCAATAAATGAGCACTTACTATGTTTCAGATTCTATGTTAAATACTTTATATACACTGTGTTATTCAATAGTATCATTGAATATTTACAACCAACGTCACTAAGTCATACAAATAAAACTAACTTAAAACAATTTCTAATTTTTTTCAGAGTATGTGTGCACGTATATATGTTTGTATGTGTCTACATCTATATGCACATAAGCCTGTTAGGCCCTTTTAATTTTATCATCGCCATGTCCTTCTAATAAAAATGTAAGCCTTCCCAGAATTTTACCTACAGAGATGCATACTATGCAACTGTGGGAAACCGCCCACAGCCTTGGAAGTCAAACACTTAGCAACTCAAGGGATTATTCCCCATGCTCATTGTTGGGAAGAGGAAATTTAGAAAAGTGGCAGGGTCTTTTCAGTAATGGCTATGTATCCAGGGCCATGATGAATGCTAATCAGGGCAAAAGTAATTTATGGCACACCTGAAGTTATTAGCAATCTTGGGCTGAAATATGTGATTGATCAATGCCTTCTGGGCATCACCATGCTTTTTTTTTTTAACTTTTGCAGTTAAAATTGAGTGCAATGCTATACAGCCATGTTTATGTGAATACTTCAACATCAAATATATGAATTTGACTAAACCTTAATCCAGAATTTTTGTTTGTCTAGAATGCAGTTAATGATAATAAAATTTATTGAACCCAGATTTTATAGCCAACAACCATGCAAGTAGTGGGAAACTGCTAGTATTTGGTGTGGGTGGGTTATTTCTTCCTCCCCCTGACTGATGTTTTCTGGTTTGCTTCTCACAGTCAACATAAAATGTAAAATATTTTAGAAAGATTTAAATGCATGTATGAATTACCTTTGGTAAATAAAGGTAAATGTAGGCGAATTTAAGACATCCTTATAAGAAAGAATTAAGACTAAGAGGAGCATTGACATGCCCTTCAAGCGGGTGTCTTCCACCCCAGAACTCTGACCTTCCCCTTCCACACACCTGCTGATTTAGCTTTCCTTCAAGGATAAGGGGTTACACTGATGTCCACCCTGTGGGGCCCAGGCTCAGACAGAGGAAAACACAGTCAATTAATAAATTTTAATTCTCTGTTTGTAAAATTTTTGCAACCTATGCCGAAGGACTGCTAATCTCATCTTGGTCTCTGTGGCAAACTTTTTGGCTTTCTAGAAATCCAGAAATTAGAGGCGTTTTAACCTGGAGATGTGTGTTTGTTTCCTGAAAGCTTTCTAGCCTGTAGCCTTTCATTTGAGGGACCGTACACAGTTGGTAGCAAAGGTCACTGAACAGAGAGGCTAGTGACCAGAGTCACCCTCCTGGCTGAGGCTCATAGGCTCTCATTTATGGCAGTTCCTTTCATTGCTCTGGGCCTCAGTTTCTACATCTCTTAAAGTAGGCATTTGCACCAAACAACTTCTAAAAGACTTTTAGCTCATATAAATAGTCAATAAGAGCAAAAGGAGATTCTAGACTTTCAGTCAGGTAGGGTTACAAGCCGGGAGGTGTGGGCCTGTGATTGCCTCCCTTGCTGTTTGACTTTTCCAAAACCTTTGGCTTGTGGCACCCTTTTTTTTTTTTTTTTTTTGAGACGGAGTCTCTCTGTCTCACCTAGGTTGGAGTACAGTGGCAGGATCTCAGCTCACTGCAGCCCCCGCCTCCTGGATTCAAGCAATTCTCCTGCCTCAGCCTCCTGAGTAGCTGGGACTACAGGTGCATACCACCACGGATGACTAATTTTTGTATCTTTAGTAGAGACGGGGTTTCACCATGTTGGCCAGGCTGGTCTTGAACTCCTGACCTCGTAATCCACCTGCCTCGGCCTCTCAAAGTGCTGGGATTACAGGCTTGAGCCACCACACCTGGCTGGTTTGTGGCACTTTATTACTTGTTGCAGTGTTCGTTTATTTTCCTGGGTTTAAGCCCAGTGTACTTTCATGTCAAGAGGAGACATGAATGGGAAGTTTTCAACAACCTGCAATGTCTAATCGGGATCTTGTGCCCATTTATTCATAACAACTTTTATAGGGTCATCTATTAAAAATAAATTTACCCACACCAAAGAAATCCATAGAGAATAACAGTCAAAATAAATTATCTAATAATTCCTGACTGTGGTGGAAATATGGTGCCACAGAAGGAGGGCCAGCTGGCAACCTTGGAGAGGTCATGTCTCCTCTCATCTTGTCTGCCCTCTCTACCACAAGGTGTGGATACTGATAATTATAGGAAATATGTATTTCCTGAGCACTTACTATGTGCCAGCCCCTGAATCAGGTATCCAACATGCAGAGGAGGTAGCCAGAGTGGAGCCAGACTCTGTAGGTTCAAGTCCTGTCTCTATTGTTTACTTATTATGAAATGTCAGGCAAGGTATTTCACTTCTCTAAGCTTGAATTTCCACGTCTTAAATTCTTCTTTGCCTTTATTCTTACTTGGAAAATTGCATAATCTTGAGCATGTTTTCTGAAGTCTCTGAGCCTCAGATAACCTATCTGTGAAAATGAAGCAATAACAATATCTCTATCTCAGGTTTGCTGTGAACATCAAAAAAAATAATAATAATAATAATCCATATGAAAACACTTTGAAAACCATCAATATGGAGAGATAAGATTTGGTTATACATAAATTTATAGCCTGTAGTTGAGACATGATGTTAAAGAGTCATATTTCACAAAACAGAATATTCCTGCCGCATGTAGTCATTAGCAGAATTGAAATTCAGGTCCCGTTTTCAGAGTTCGGTTTACTTGTTCAAAGAAAGACTGACTGATTGATGGAGAAGTGTTGTGATTTTCTCAGTCTCAAGGGTCTGCCTTTCCCACTGTTCCTTAGAGCTTCTTGATCAGACAATTAAAAACAAGGGGTCAGGGTACAGCTGAAAATAAAATGATTTTGTGCCATATGCCAATACTATTCACTCACGGGCAGGCTGATGTGCTCCAAAGTGTCTGACATGCTTTCATGCCTATTAACAGAGGGAGAGAAACAACCATATTATCACAATCATAGGTTTTCCACCACTATGCTTCATGTTCAAATGAATGACTCTCATGCTTCTTAGGGACATCATTTTATATGCATATGTGAATTATCAATTGAAAATATTTACTTGCCCTCCTCCCCACTCCACTCCTACATACTCCCATGTCTGTTACGCCTTTTGGTGAAGTTCCAATATAGGAGATACAAGCGGTTAACGAAAATAAAACTTGAGATAAATTCTCCTTGGCCTCAAGGACCTAATCCGAATGGGGAGAGGCAGCCTCATCATTGCTTGCCCTCCTCTTCTTCATATTAATGTTCATTGTGTAACACATTTTACAAGGTACTTTCATGTATATGATACTACTTAAGACTCTCAACCGCCCTGAGATGTAGGCAGAACATGAATTATTAGCTTTCTTTTGAAGTCAGACAAACGAAAGCTCAGAAGTGATTTGGCTCAAGTCAGAGAACCAATAGTTCTCAGAGTCTGGACACTTCCCAGCTGAGCCTCCATCCTGATGCCAGTGCTTTTTCTCCCTACCACATCTACCAAGCACAAGCTTGGGAAAACAAATCTTACAAAAGGTAGCAACCACCGATGAGCACCACCAGGAAGCTGACTAGCAGTTCAGAGAAGTAAAGAGTACACAGCCTTGGCCAAGGGCTTGTGGGGCACATAAGAGAAGCTGATTTGGCCTCTGTCCTCTAGAGGACATTTACTATTATAAGGGAGCCCAGATGCACACAAATGAAACAATGAACTGTTGAAAGTCCAGAGTCAAGTCATTGTTACTGGAGTGGATTGATTAGTCCTTAAACATCTCAAAATGTCTGCTTTTTTGTTTTTTGTTTTTTAACACAAGGCAAATATTTCTAGCATATGCAAATATTCACATAGAAATTTGTATTTCTTTAATGTGGATTAGCTTGTATCCTAGCAATCTCTGTTTAGGTTTCCTCTAACAGGAATAGAACTAAAAATAAATCATGTCATTAGATAATCTCAGAGTACATCCATTAATTTCCCTTCCTGCTAAAAAGCAATGAAATTATGGTTTGGGCTGTGTTAAGAACATTACATGAAAAATGAGGAAAGGGAATCAAGACAGATTAGAACATAATTATGGGGGCTGGAATTCAGCCAGGCCCTTCAAAGCCTTGCCAAGTTGGTGACATCCTGTTTCCATCCTCCAGGTGAACTTGGAAGATGAGTACTTCAAACTCAAAATGCAACTTTCCATGTAGCAAGGCTCCATACAGGCATACTGGGGAAATACTGAATCACAAAAGACCACAAAGGAGACATTAAGTGAAAGGCTGAATAGAAGATGAAAAATATAATGCTGACCATTTATATAATGTAGAATAGAGTGTTGGCTTTTTTCTCCCAACTTTGGTCAGAGATATTAACTTTCTCTATACAGATCTGGCTTGAATCCATGGTGAATTCCCAAACAGGGTGTGAATTTATCATGCAATATTGGGAGCATCTGGGGCTTTTCATTTTATTAAAATGATTTTTTTGTCCCACCACAGATGCTCCATGGAGCAAGGTCTATACGTTATAAGTAAAAAGTGATTCCCCAGAAGGATATCTTTTATCACTGGCTGTAACTTGGAGTGGAGCATATACTTTATTTTGGAAACTGCCTTGTGGAGAAAACAGCCAAGGGTGCAGCTTGGAGACAGGTTGACAAGTGCATAAGTAGCTTGTAGCTGAGTCCTCAGGATGGAAAGATAGAACACAGGCTATTTCAGCAGATGCATTTGAGGTTTGCTCATCTGTGAAAACTGGGAAAATAAAAGTACGTACTCACTGAGTTATCATGAAGAGTATAAAAGATAATGGATAGAAAGCATCATTACATCACCTGGCATATTGTAAACCCTCTATAAGTACTGTTCTTTTTCCTAATTTTTAAATTTTTATTTATTAATTTGTTTTAGAGATGGGGTCTGGCTATGCTGCCCAGGCTGGAGTGAAGTGGCTTTTATAGGCACAATTAAAGCTCACTGTAGCCTCGAATTCCTGGCCTCAAGCTATCCTCCCATCTCAGTATCCCAAGTAGCTAGGACTACAAGTGCATGCCACTATACCTGGCAGACCTCTACAAACATCAACTGCTATGTCAGCCATGATAATCAGGCTCAAAAATATTTCTGCAGAAAGTACATTATTACTGTATATTTCCTCTTCTAGCAGTACCATCTGGCTGTGTACTTTTACTTGTTTCATTTACTCCTGCTCGACTGCTTAGTGATTGATTTGCTTACTTGTCCATCTCTCCTACTATACTATGAATGTTTCAAGAACCAGGTTTGTTACCTATTGTCTCCGTAGTCCTGGTGCTTAGCACAGAGCTTAGAATTTACTAGTTCTCAATATACACATGTTTAATGGACTTAAAAGCAACAATTCTTTGCCTGTTAGTAAAACTAACTTTGGAAACTATGCCAGGACTGGAATAAAACCACATCCCATCTGGTGTTGAACTTGCAAGTGAAACAGATGAGAATGGCACCCTTCCTCCACCTATATTGAGCCCTTGTTCAAATACTTAAGGTTAAGTGAAGGCTGAAGGAAGAAATTTGGGAGAAAGCAGAAGAAAAAAGGGACACGGGGGAAGAGACTTAAAGAGCAAAGATTGCTCTTGAAGAATTCATTCTGCCCAAGATGGTTTTCCACTCACTTCTCTGATTCCCTGGCCACCCACTATCTGCCCCCTCTAAATATGGCATCTGGCTCGACTTTTAAAAAGCAGGAGGCTTCATTTTTATCAAATTCAAGAAATCTTGGCTATGGACTTGTGATTTTTGAACCAGATAGGCACAATAGTCTTAGCAAAATTTTGGGTTGGAGTAGATTTGGAAGTCACAGTGAGTATTTCCTCACTGGTTTTCTTCATTGGCAGTCAAGCAGATAACTAAGATCCGCTGTTGCTTTCTCATGTTTTTACAATGTTCAAAAATAAGAATTTTACCTCTATGAAATAAACATATATAAGAAATCCTTATATACTAGGTGAAAAAAGAAATTCTTCAAAGATACCTTATTCTAAAACAGAAAAAATACCTGCTGCTTTACAGTCTAAAATGTCATTGCTCAGCCATTTTCACTGGTTTGTGGTTGAGATAGGATTTTAAAAATCCCAACTTAATCATAGTAGCACAAGGCACTGTTTTGTTTTGGGGTGGGCTTTTTTTTTCTGCCAAATGATGCAAAATACTTTTCTAATGTAGAAATGAGAAATGTGGAAACATAGGCTGGAACTATAGCATGGCCAAGATGATTATAACATAGTTGACATTTTCTTCACATGGTTAATCATTACTTTTTGGTAGGTGGGAAGAAGAAATTAGACTAATTAAATTGTGATCATTGTCATATGAACAGCTCTCAATGAGCATTCATTAGAACGAAATATAGTTGTCAATTCTTTGATGTCAGACCTGTTTCAGATTCCAGTTTCTCTACTTACATGTGTATTTTAACCCCCTTAAAGCTCAGTTTCTTCATCTATATAATGGAGATATATATAGTGCTTGGCCCAAACAGCCGTTTATGACAAGTACATGTGATGATGTATGTAAAATCCTTAGAATAGCGCAGGACCTATGGTGATGGCTTAATAAGTAACTGTTTTTTTTTAATTTTTAATTTTTACCTTTATGGATACATAAGAGTTGTATATGTTTATGGGGTACATGTGATATTTTAGCACAAACATGGAATAAGTAATGATCCAATCAGCATAATTGGAATATCCATCACCTCAAACATTTATGATTTTTTTTTTGTGTGTTAGGAATATTCCAATTCTAGTCTTCTAGTTATTTTTAAATATACAATAAATTATTGTTAACTATAGTCACTGTATGTGCTACCAAACAGTAGATCTTATTCCATCTAACTATATTTGTGTACCCATAACAAACCTCTCTTCATCCCCCTGCTGCCCCATCATGAACCTTCCCTGACTCTGGAAACCATCATTCTACTCTGTATCTCCATGCGATCATTTTTTTTTTTTTTTTCGCTCCCACATATAAGTGAGAATGTGCCATGTTTGTCTTTCTGTGCTTGGCTTATTTCACTTAACACAATATCCTCCAGTTCCATCCATGTTGTTGCAAAAGACAGGATTTCATTCTTTGTCATGGCTGAACAGTATTTCATTGTGTATATGTACCACATTTTCTTTATTCATCCATCTATCGATGGGCACTTAGGTTGATTCCATATCTTGACTCTTGTGAATAGTTCTGCAGTAAACATGTGGGTGCAGATATCTCTTCAATATAGTGATTTTCCTTCCTTTGGATATACACTGAGGAATGGTATTGCTGAATCACATAGTACTTCTACTTTTAATTTTTTGAGGAACCTCCATACTGTTCTCCATAGTGATTATAGTAATTTGCATTCCCACCAACAGTGTATGAGGGTCCCTCTTTCTCCACATCCTTGCCAGCATCTGTTATTTATTGTCTTTTTGATAAAAGCCATCTTAACTGGGGTGAGACAATATCGCATTGTGGTTTTCATTTGCATTTCTCTGATATTGGTGATGTTGAATATTCTTATATACCTGTTGACAATTTGTATGTCTTCTTTTGATAAATAAATGTTCAGATCTTTTGCCCATTTTTCAAACAGACAAATAACTATTTAATTATCATTCATTCATTATGTACTGAGTGCCCTCTTTAATCACTAGTCATATTTAGTGTATTTTTATCAAAGACAATGAGGGTTTTTGTATGTTTACCTTTTTTGTTTATTTAAATGCATGTGTATGTTCCTGTATTTACACAGGATATACAAAGTGAAAGGTCCATCCTTTCCACCAAGCATAGAGATACAAATTTTTGTACACATGTATTTTTTCTGACATTTTGTTATAAACATTTAAATACTCAAGGTAGAAAATTGAACAATGAACACTCATTACCAACACATAGCTTACACAATTAACCTTTCATTATATTTGTTTTAGCATGTATCTGTCAGTCTACCTATGCTTTAATCTATTTGATTTTGCTAACAGCTTTATTGAGATATAATTTATATATCATAAAATCCACTTGTTTTAAAGGTAAAATCTAACGACTTAAGAAATTTACGGAGGGTGCAGACATGTCCACACTGAGCTTTAGAGCATTTCCATCATCCCAGAAAGGTTCCTCATGCCCTTTTGCAGTAACTGTCTCTTCTTACCCTTAGCCCAAGTAACTACTAATCTATATTCTGTCTCTATAGACTGGAAAAGCCATACATTTTTTTCCTTTTATTTTTAGTTGTGACACTTAATAATTGTACATATTTATAGGATACAGAGTGAGTTTTTGATGCAAGTGATAAATCAGGGTAATTTGCATATCTATCACCTCAGACATTCATCATTTCTTTGTGTTGGGAACATTCAAACTCTCTTCTAGATACTTGAAAATAAACAGTAAATACTTATTATCTAAGGTCACTCTACACTGCTATAGGACACTAGAACTTATTCCTCCTATCTACTGTCATTTTGTATCTGTTAATCAACCTCTCCCTATCCTCCTCTCCCTGCTACTCTCAGGAGCCTCTAATAACCACAATTCTACTCTCTACTTTTATGTGCTCAACTTTTTTAGCTCCCCCATATGAGTGAGAACATGTGGTATTTATCTTTCTGTGCCTGACATATTTCACTTAACATAATGTCCTCCAGGCTCATATTGCCGCATATGACAGGATTTTATTCTGTTTTGTGTCTGAAGAGTATTCCATTGTGTATCACATTTTCTTTATCCATTCATCTGTTGACAAACACTTTGGTTGCTTCTGTATTTTGGCTATTGTGAATAGTGCTGAAATAAACATGGGGGTGCAGCTATTCAGTACACTGATTTTCTTTCCTTTGCATAAGTAACACAGTAGCAAGATTGCTGGATAATATGGTAATTTTATTTGTAGTGTTTTTTTTTTTTTTTTTTTTCCTTTCTCTTTTTTGTAGTAGCTTTGTCACCCAGGCTGGAATACAGTGGTATAGCCATAACTCACCGTAGTCTCAAACTGCTGGATTCAAGTGATCCTCCCACCTCAGCCTCCCAAATAGCTGGGACTACAGGCACACACTACCACACCTGGCTAATTTTTTTTTATTATTTGTAAAGATGAGGTCTCATTATGTTTCTCAGTCTGGTCTTGAACTCCTGGGCTTGAGTGATCCTCTCTCTTTGGCCCCTCAAAATGCTGGGATTATAGACATAAGCCACTGCACCTGGCCTATTTTTAGTTTTTTGAGGAATCTCCGTGCTGCTTTCCATAATGGCTGTACTAATTTACATTCCCACTAACAATGTATCAGTTCCCTTTTCTCTGCATCCTTGCCAACATTTGTTACTTTTGCCTTTTTGATAGTAGCTGTTCTAACTGGGATAAGATGGTATGTCATTGTGGTTTTCATTTGCATTTCCCTGATAATTAGTGTTGTTGAGCATTTTTTCATTTTTTCCCTGGCCTTTTGTATATCTTTTTTTTTTTTTTTTTTTTTTTTTTGAGAAACTTCTATTCAGAGACTTTGTCCATTTTTTAATGAGGTTATTTGAGTTAATTTTATTTTTTATTTTTTTGCTGTTGTGTCCCTTGTATATTTTGGATATTAGTTCCTTATTAGATAAATAGTTTGCAAACATTTTATCCCATTCTACAGCTTCTCTCTTTACTCTGTTGTTTGTTTCATTTATTGTGCAAAACTTTTTAGTCTAATGTAGTTTTCCAGTACCATTTATTGAAGAGAATGTTCCTTCCTCAATGTATGTTCTTGGTGCTTTTGTTGAAAATCAGTTGAAGTAAATACATGGATTTATTTCTGGGTTTTGTATTCTATTTCATTGGCCTATGTGTCCGTTTTTATACTAATGCCATACTGTCTGGGTTACTACAGCTTTGAAGTCAGGTGGTATGATACTTCCAGTTTTGTCCTTTTTGCTCAGTGTTGCTCTGGCTATTCAGGGTATTTCATGGTTTTCTACAAAATTTAGGATCGTTTTTTCTATTTTTGTGAAGAATGTTACTAGTATTTTGACAAGAATTGCATTGAATCTGTAGATTGAAAAAGCCATACATTTCTCAGCAGCATAATAGTAATTCATGAGTGCTTTTATACTGGAACTTCCAAGATTACAAAGGTCTTGAAACTGTCTATACCAGATGGACCTTATTATTTTTAATGAAGCAAAGGTTATAGGGCATACATACGTCTTTCTGTATCTTTTTTGTCTTTAGTCTCACTCTAATTTTTAATGTCTAGAGCACTAAATAAATTCCCATTTTACTGACAAGAAAAAATGAGGGAAATATGAGGAAGAAGAAAAGACCGAAACTGGCAGAAAAGCAATGGTAATGGTGGAATTCAAGCCAGGAGGTCCCTGCTGTTCATCACTGCTCACTGCTGAATCTGGCTTTGCTGAATATCACTGTACCTCCACAAAACATTACAGGATGGAAGAATACATACAGATTATCCAGCAGCTGATATTTCTGTGGGTTATCAGCTGGGGTGGTGATTGCTTGAACAGATTCCCCACTATGGCATTTGAGAGTGAAATCAAAGAACAGCAGTGGCAGGTGTTTGGAAACTGCATTTGGAATTGGCCTCCTACAGAAAGAAGCTAGATACTGACTTCGTGGGTGATGAGAGAAGTCGACAGCATTCTCAGAGGGAAGTTGCTTCTATGGCAGCTTTCCAAGCACACAGATTTAGGTTTCTTTCACATTAAATCCCTGAAGATATATATAGGGGTTGGGGAGCGGGGAGCAACAGGAATGCCACCTTCATATGTTGAGTATCTCCTCTTTTGGAGATAAAACTGTCAATGCTAACCCAAAGGAGAGTATTTAGGATTCATCAACTCTGAGTGCAATGAAATTATAAAAAAGCATCGGTTCTTCCAACACGCTGTGCAGCCACAGTTCCCATTTTTCTATTTCCAAAAGATTGGTTTCTGACACATTCCCAAGTGACACTGTTCGACTTTTCACCTGGCTCACCAAAGCTCTGCTTGGCTTTTCAAGATAGAGCATCACTGCCCACATTTTCACTCATTGGTTAGTTTCTCCGACATTTTATTTTCGGCCTTGGGAAGCAAAGAAACCAACAAAAAAACCAATGTCATTGGTGTTTGCTGTAAACATACTTAGATTTCCTCTGATTCTGAAGTCACTGAAAATCACATAAAGGCAAAGTGGCAGAGCAGGTGACTTTTGATTCAAGCAATGTAGTTTGATGTCTATTTGATGCAACTTTCTGTGAATCCTTGGCAGTGTACATGCTCAGTAGAGATCCTTGAATGAATTAGTGAGGAGCACAGATGAACTCTATTGTATGTAATAAACACTTGAATCATTCCTGACCCCTGCCCCCATCTTGTATGCACACACATTTATATATACGTTTGCTGGAGTTCTGAAGGTGTTGCTCTTAGAGGCCAAAATGCATTTTCACCTCAGTTCGAGGTGAAGGGGCTATTTGCTGCTCTGTGAGGGCCTTAACTATTTTATTTCCTCACATATGACAACTTTGTGGAGAGACTTCGAGTTCAGCGAATTAGGTAGAAATCTTATTTTATTCCAATCGATGAGTTTTTTTGAGTTAAACACTTCCACTCACCGTATCTTACCACATCTCACACATTAGTTATGAAATCCATCTTTGAGATTATGACTAAGTGAAATGGTGCTCTTCAGGAGGAATAACTTTGCCTCTATTATATTGATAGCAGCTTTGACACCTACCAGTTATAAAATTCTGGGCGTGTTATTTAATTTTTTTCAGCACCAGCTGTCTCATATGCAAATAACATAGAATGATTCGAAGAAATAGGTGGTATTGTGGGGATTAAATATTGCATTCTAGGTTCATACTTCGCTAAAATAACAGCTTCTGGGAATGCAGAACTTTTGTTTGCATCGGCTCAATTTCTATTTCCAGTTTTCCCATAGAGTAGCTCATTTTTCCTCTGGAGGGGTCATTATGATCTGGTTGGTGCTTATCCTACCCCATGCTCTGTAGATCAAGCATGGCTGGCCAATCAAAGTGTTTTGTGACCCCTAGTAGTCCAGTGAGACTCAGACCTGGAACCTTGGTACATATACTGGTAAAAAGAAGCTGTATTTTGCTGGACTTAAGAGAGGCTGAGTGTAAACCTGGTGCTTCAAAGAACCACTTCACACATGGAAACTTCTTGAGAGTGAAAATAAAGTAGAAAAGAGTAGAACTGAGATATGGGAACGAGAAAGATGAAATCTTCCTCACATCGGTTGAGTATCTACATGGCCATCTCTGAAATTAGCACCATTCTAGGACTTTTTCACCAAGAGGCGCTCTAAATATTTCTTATTTGTTTAAGCTGATTTGAGTTAACTTTTGGCATCTGCAACCGGAAGTCGCAATTAACATGTTTCTCTTTAATATAATTATTGAGAGTAAAACCACCACAACACTACCCACCTGTGCCAGTCTACCCTGTTATATAAAGTTGATGCTCAATAAAGGCGCAACACCTAAAGGCTCATAGTTAAGTAGGACAGAACCAAGGGAAAGGGCCACTCATAATAAAGGTAGACATTCTGAGCCACTTCATTATTCACCCCTCTAATTCCCCAGGGCATACTAGATAATATTCTAAACTTTTTGTTAAAAAACTCAAAAATTATGTTAGTTATAGCTGGATTTCAATAATTCATACTTTAACAAATAAGTTTCCACAAGCCAGTCCATTCAAAATGAATGTATAAATTACTATCATTAGTGAGATTAAGAGAAATGGCATTCTCATATAGGCCAAAATACTTGACTAAAGCCACTTAAACTCATTCCCTTTCATTATTTTATAATGTATTCTGTGACAGAGTTATTCTAACAAGATGCACTGAAAGGAGGTACTAATCGACTGAACCTACTCAGGAGGCAGATATTCGCTAACCAACTGCATGATAGGAAAAAAAAAAAAATGAAAGCTTGAGGTTGTTGAATAACTCTGTTAACCCAAATATTCCAATTGCAGTCTTTCATATTCACAGTGTGCTAATATTATTCATGGGAAAATGTATTTCTTAAAGTGGGCTTTAATTGTTCTTGAAACTAAGTGTCCATTAGAATGTCCCTGCCTGGTCACATAAAGCACGGAAGGAAGTCATCACTGAAACTGCTTCCTCCAATTTCCCAGCTGAGTTATGTTGGCAGGAGTAGCACCTTCTCATGAGATCATGATCATGGAATACTCAGTGGAGAATTATTGACAGCACATCAATAAGAACTCATAAAACATGCGCTGGAATTAATGGGGCTTCAACAAAGATCTCAGACATGAGTAGGCTGTTCTAATGAAAATTAGATTATGGTTGCTGAACACTAAGACATTGAATAATGTCTCAACATATGTAATGTTATAAGACAAGATATACAAGATACATCATTGTCTTAATCTGTTCAGGCTGCTATAACTAAATACCATAAACTGGGCGGCTTATAAACAACAGAAATGTGTTTCTCAAGGTTCTGGGGGCTGGCAAGTCCATAGTCAAGGCTCTGGCAGTTTCAATTTCTGGTGAGGGCCTGCCTTCTGGTTCATAAATGGTGTCTTCTCAATGTGATCCCAAAGGTGGAAGGGAAAAGGCAACTCCCTGGGGCCTCTTCTATAAAGGCACTAGTCCCATTTGTGAGGGCAGAGCTCTCATCACCTAATCACCTCCCCAAGGTTTCACCTCTTAATATCATCACCTTGGAAGTTAGGATTTCAACATATGAATTTGGAGAGGGGTGCTTGGGAGGACACAAACATTCAGACCATAGCAATAACATGCACTGCTGATCCTAAGTAGATAGTTGACTTGGTTGGTTTTAAATGCTGTGCACACATCAGGTACAAATGGATAACAAGGCATGTATGTATGAATTCATGTTTTCATGAATTTAACTCCTGACATCCTGAGGGGGTGACACAACTTGGAGGCAGATTATCCCAAAGTAACCAACATATAATAGGGTTCTGATTTTTTTTTTACCTATATACATTTTGCCTTAAAATTTTATTGGATTTTGTTCAATTACAAATTTATTCCTTACTTATTGTTAAAAAGTCAAAGTGTATTCAAAGATGTTGAATTGGTCAGAGTCCAATCAGAAATGAACAATCACATAGTAATTGGGATAGAAAGTTGAATATAAAGATTATGAACTGTAATAGGAGATTAGAGTATCAAGAGATTGACTGACTGCCAAGAATTAAAGAGAACTTTACAAAACATCATAATAGCAGATATAAAGAGGCATCACTGAAACTGGGGTGTTAATTTGATCAGATCTGTCTGCCCTTCTTGCTTTTGGTCACCTGCTTTTTGTTAATTTCTTTTTCCTTTTTCCATGAAGGTGAAGGCCAGGGTAGCTAAAGGCCTCACCACTAAATGCTGAAACCTAACCTTCATTGGTCACTGTATGGATAACATTCATAGGTCACCATGGTAACGTTTGCTTCAGGTGCTTTTTCAGGAACTTGGGTCAGCTTCTGTCTAGTTCACACCCATTGAGACACAGCCCTTCAAATGGGCCTGTACAAGTGCCCAAGAGGTGGTCTTTTGACATCAGAGGGCTGGTAACACCACTACCATTAGGGCTGAGATAGGTGACCCCAGGAAGAACCTTCCTCCCTCAGGCTGAGACCTGGAACTTGTGGGATTTCTCAGACCTTCTTGATTTTACCAGTTAATTTTCCATATTGGTTACATGAACTGAATAAAGAAAATCAGGATTTTCTCTGAAGAATTGGCAATGTGATGCCAGATGTAAGATCTGGAAGAAGCAGTTTACAGGTTTCCTTCAGCTAAATTGTGCAGAAACAAAATTTTAATTTTCCGTGCATAGTATATTATATGACCTATATAGTCAGCTAATTTTGAAAATTTTATTTCCTGATGATGACATCTTGGTAGAGGATTAAATGAGACTGTTTAATCAAAAGCTGGCACAAAGTGGCTAAATACCAAAAGAAAGGGTGGAATTGTTTTGTTAATCATTTCCTTTGCCAAATTGATGGCTGATGATTAAATATTTTGTAATATCTTAACAGAAACATGGACATTTCAGATAATCATAATATTTAAACTCACTTTTTTGCCTAGTTCTCTTCTCTCCATAGCCTCAATCAATGTATACTTAATTATATGAGAACATTTACACCGAATGAAAATGTTACCTTATTAATGAGTATTTAAACCCATAGTTTAAGATTAGTTTGCTTTAGATCAATATTTAGGTTTGAAACTTGTAGAAACTAATGATCTATGGAATTCTTTGGGGGTGAAAGCTTTAAAACATATCCCACTTTTTTGATTTATGGATTTACTTAGGCTAATTTCTAAGCAGGTTTTCCCAGATGGAAATAATTTAGTAAATACTGCTTTTTGAATATTAAATTTCTACTGGAGAGTAATTTTGAGAAGCACAGATTTGAATCATGGTAGAGATGTGTGTATTTATACTTTTTAGACAAAAATTAACTTTTATGTATACCTCAATCAAATAGTAAGGAATCTTCTTAGTTTTCTCTCTCTTTCTTTTACCTCCCTTTTCATTTGTCAAGAATTTAGTATTAATACATGTATTACAGAAGAAAGAACTAAGAATTATGACTGCATTGACTTGAGATCATGTTACAAAGTTCATCAATACGTTGTTAGAACTCAGGAGTGCTGAATTTAAATGCAGAAACTTATTTACAATTAAAGTGCCTGAGTTTCTATTTATCAATCCTTTGTATTGAACTTCCACTTTATGACAAAACAGATACAATTCTTTCTTCCTGAGTATTTGGTAGAGGATATTTTTCCCCAATATTTCACCTTTTATTCAGGAGAAGTACCTGAAATTCTGTGTGAACAACACCCCTATCCTGACCCAGCCCCAAACAAAAACAGTCACCATGATGATGATATTACTAGCATTTGAAGAAGGGCCTGTGCTTATCGGATAGCTCTCAAGTCACACATATATGATTTTAAGTAGTGCTTAGTTTAACTTCTAATCTCTCGAAGGCTTAGTTGCCAAAACAATTAGCAGGTTTAGTCAGGGAGAAGGAAGCAGTCCATCTGCTTCTTTTGTGCCATGGAGAACAAACAGCCAACTGATCGACTGAATCCCTCAGACAATTAGTCAGAACAATTTGCAGCCCCCATGTTCCTGTAACAACCTTGTTGACACATTTATAGATGAGAAGACAGATGGTTTCACTACAAGTGAATTTGCCTTTTAAATATATAATAGCACCTTATAAATAAATGGTGTTTATAAGTGATGGTGTAAAAGGCTTTCTTATACAATTTGAAATCTGATGTTCACAAGAGCTCTTTTGTAAAATAGGTGGTTTTACACATAAGCCAATAGAGTATTACAGAGGTAGAATGATTATCCAAGTTTATATATGAACTGGGATTAGAACCACCAGTCTTTTGATGCCAATCCAGTGTTTTCCCTAATATCCTTTTAGAAATGATGAAAAGAATGGGATGCTCTTGGATATTTATGGCAAATGATCTAGGAATACTCATATCTTCTTCCCAACTATACCATTCCACTTTGTGGTGTCCCCTTAGGAGACCAGTGAACAAGGGAAGTTGTTTAAGAAAGCACAATAACATTGCATGTGTAACTAAGAATGTACAGAATAGCAGGTCAGAACTCTTGTAAACTGGGGGCAAAGAATGTCATCTAGCCAAATGCAAGACTCTTCCATCTCTGTTGAATACAAAGGCAAATCTCAAACTATTGTCATTGGTCAACTCCATAGGAGCACAAAGAAGGGCAAAGAAGAGAGTACCAGAAGATATATGATTTAGAACATAGCATAACCCTTCCTTTTTTAAAATCACTCCAGCTGCATAGAGAGAAGGAGCACCATGCTCACCCTTGCATCACGTTTACATGACCTTTGACTACACAGTGACCCTGCCCACTAGTAAACAGGAACCATTCTGTGACATAGACCTCGTATGTCGTAGCATCTGAACTGTTAAGTGTATATCACTCTCCTTTGGAAAGACACAGAGTAGACAGAGAGGAAGGTGAGAAAAATCTTGCTTCTTTCCCCTCCTTTAGAGGTCAGCATGCCCTCTGAAGCTCTGTAATTTTTACAAGGTCTTTTCAAAAGAACTCATGTATATTCCTTTACTGATTTGTACTGTCAGGGAATAAAGCAGACGTACCTCCTTCTATCAGTCTAGGCTTTGCTGCACAGAGACAGAAAGCAACTTAAACATGGACAAAGAATGGCAAGTAGTGTTAAGTAATTTTGTTTTGGCCACACTTATGTCTGCCAAAGAAAGCTTTGAGATGATAAAATCAGCTCTAGTGTGAATATTTTGATGTTTTTCCTTGATTGAGATATGGGAAAAATACCACCATAGATATAAATCATCACAGCATATTTTGGGCTCACTTATTTAAACTAAAGAATGAATTTTTTATGTCTTCACAGTGGTTAGGTCAGTTATCTGCAGTTAAAAGAAAAAAATTAGGGTTGCAAAATAGTACTTATATTTTTCGTAAAATTGCAAATAAGAATATTATTTCATACTAAAAGTTTTGGTACTTGATCCTATTGGAAGGAGTATAAAATGAATAAAGTCTGTCTCTATTGCAGATTCAAATAGAAGGAAAAGAATGCAGCAGTTGCTTGGTGATGTTCTTTTTACTTTTCCAGATACCCTGAGATTAGCCCAATTACCTTCTAGGGATGTTTTTGGACTAACAATACTGTTTCCACAGGAGACTCAACATATAATGGAAAAAACTGTTGAGAAGGCCAACTCTTCATGACTTTTAAAGAATTGTGTTTTCAGCTTACAAATAAATCAGTGCAAAGAGAAATAGTACTTTAGAGTGAAACACAGAACACAAATCCTGAACTCTTAGCTAAGTGTGCTTTTCCTAGGCCGTATTAAGTCACTTCCCATGGTGCCTTGGGAACGACATTGTTGCCTTTTAATTTCCTTTGAACTGGATCGTTAGTTTTCCTTATGACTTTCTTAAGACAAATGACCCAATTTTTCCTCCTCTTTTCCAGGCAATGGATAGATGGCTATGAATGGGCAGAGGAAAGGGTGTGTGGCAGGCACACTAGCATCCCATTTAATTTAATGCTTCATTCAAAGGTTTTATTTTTCATCCCTCATGGAACCAAAAACCCAAAAAGTCCATTTCACTTTGGAGCCAAAGCCAAAAGAACTAACAGAAAGTGTAGGGTGTGAGAAAGACATAAAATCTGTAATTGGAAAATCTTGAAGTTTTGCAAATTATCTGAATGGTACCACATAAAAATTTAAATCCAGAGATTTTGTTTTGCCCTTCTGTCATGTTAATTTTGTTTTGTAAATTATAAACCCTCGGCTTTGGCCTGACCAACACCTTGCCCTGCCTAAGTCTGCAGTAATACAACCTAAAATCAGGTTTGTATACTAACAAGATCTATAGATACTTTACACAGCTTCAGATGGGAGCTGGTAAGGGCCTTTTGTTGAAATGAATGAGCGTAGGAGAATCTTCTGCAAAGGTTTAGTCCCTTCTCCTGCCCTGCTTGTGGCATTATCCTAAGTCCATCTATGACTCTGTGTTTAGATAAGAATGTTTCTAATGAACCCTTCCAGTCTAGTACATATAAGAGAACTAATAAAGTACTCACTGATCCTTTTAAAAGTGTGCTCTGTTTGAATAAATATTCTTAGACTCTTCTTTGCACAGTCTAAACAATTCTTCTTTTCTTAAATATTAAAAATGTGACATATAAAGCAACCATGCTAAATGGTTACAAGTTCTAAATTAGCAGTGTCTAAATTAATGAGGTTTTCCCGTATATTAAAGTATAATACATCTCTAGCACCTGTGCCTGATGAATTTTTGTTCCTAGCAATTAGACGTTATTTAATTATAGTTAGAGTCTTTAAAATCACCTAGTGTAATTGCCATATTAAAAACTATTTTGATTTGCCTAACATCACAAATTTACTTTGGGAACTGAAAATGCCATTTATTTGTCCTACTTAAGTGTTATCAGTAAGAATTAAGTGCAGGCATATATTGTTATATAAACTGTCATTTTGATGTAGACTACATAGCATATCTCTGTGTATGTTGTATGTAACACTTAGCATATGGTGACTCTTAAGTAATGATGTGAGATGTGTGTGTGTGTGTGCATTGGAAAAAGTGTGATGAAATAAACTACATTTTTTATCTCCTATTTCCTAGGGAGCATTTTAAGTTGATACTTATTCTCTTGAACAGAGAGCAGAAAAAAGATCAACTTATCCCTGATGGATTGTATGATTTTATGATTATTAGTCTTCCCTGGATTTTGGCTGAAAACTAGATCTGGGGGTGGTGATTGGCACTGGATCATATATCTTAATCATACCAGTGAGCTTTATCTTTCTTTAATGATTTTTTTTTTGGGGGGGGGGACAGGGTCTTGCTCTGTCACCTAGGCTGTAATAATCTCCTTAACTTCTTATTTTTAAGTAATTATAGATTCATATGAAATTACAAAGAAAATGTACCAGGATGTCTCACGTACTCTTTGCACAGCCTCCTCCAATGTTAATTAACATCATGCGTAATACCAGTATAATATCAAGGAATACCAGGAAACTGACATTGGTAAAATCTACAGAGCTTATTCAGTTTTCACCAGTTATACTTGTACTCATTTGCATGTGTGTGTGTGTACATCTATGCTCACATGCGTGCCTTCATTAACCACCCTCCAGAATTATGGTATTTAATGTAACATTGCCATGGGGCTTCCTTAAGCTACTCCTTCATAGCCATACCTATACCTCCTCACCTCTGCCCCACCCATCACAACTACTAATCTCTTCTCTATCTCTATATCTCAAATACTATATAAATGAAATCATACCATATATACCCTTTTGAGATTGGCTTTTTTTCATGCAGCATAATTTCCTTGAGGTTCATCCAAGTTGTGTGTATCAATAGTTTGTTTCTTTTTATGGCTGAGTAATATTTCAGAGTTATGGATGGACCACAGTTTGATTAGCCATTCACCCGTTGAAGGACATTTGAGAATTTTCCTGTTATTGACCATTATAAATAAAGAGGCCATGGACATTACAAGGAAAGCAGGTTTTAACTTCTCTGAGAGAAATACCACAGTGTGCAATTTCTGGGTGGTATGGTCAGTCCATTTTTAGTTACTAAAGGAGCTGTCAAACTATTTTCTAGAGTAACTGTGCCATATTACAGTTCTAGCAGTTGTGTATGAGCAATCCAGCTTTTCTGCACCCTCACCAGCATTTGGTGTGACCACTCTTTTTCAGTTTGGTCATTCTGATATATGTGTAGTGAAATCTCATTGTGGTTTTAAGTTGCATTTTCCTAACGTCTACTGATGTTGAACATCTTTTCATATGCTTGGTTGCCACAGAAATACCCTCTTCAGTGAAATGCCCATGTCTCTTACCTATTTTATAATTAGGTTGGGTTTTGAGAGATCTTTTTTCCAGGTGCAAGTCCACTGTCACCTATGTGATTTGCAAATATTTTCTTCCAAACTCTAGTTTCCCTTTTCATCCCCTTCATGGGGTCTTTTGCAGATCAAAAGTTTCTAATTTTGATGAGGTTCAATGTATCAATTTTTCCTTTTATTGATTGTTGTTTTGATGTCTAAGCACTCTTTGCCTAGTCCTAGATTTAGAAGATCTCCTTTTTTTTTTCTAGAGATTTTAGTGTTTTATCTTTTAGATTTATGACCATGATCCATTTTAGTTAATTTTCCTATAAGGTGTGAGATTTATGTTTATGCTTATTTCTTTTGCCTGTGGATATCCAATTGCTCCAGCACCATTTGTTGAAAAGATTATGTCTCCCCTATTGAATCAAAGAATGATTATTTTATTTTATTTTTTGTTGAGATAGGGTTTTGCTATATTGCCCAGGCTGGTCTCAAACTCCTGGCCTCAAGAAACACCCACCTTGGTCTCCTAAAGCATTGGTATTATAGATGTGAGCCACTCTCCCTAGCCAGCATGATTTATTTAAAGGTACATAGTCCTTAAATAAACCACATGTCCTACGTAAAAATAGTTAGAAATGTTTGAGCATCTACCTTGTGCCAGGCATATTTCTAAGCACATTCCCTGCATTATTAACTATTTATTATTTGCAAATAAAAAAAAGCATGCAGGGTATTGTTATTATCAACATTTTAGAAATATGGAAGCTAAGTTTTGGAAAAATTAAATGATTTGTCCAAATTCATGAAGACAGTGTTACACAAAGTAGAATCTATGTCTGTCTGACTTGAAAGTCTATGATATGCTTAGGAACAAAATGTTTTCTTGCCAAAGGAAGCTCAGAATTAAGGCTTTTCATCTATCAAGACTTTATTATGTTGTATAGTGAGGACCGATGACCTCTTTAGAAGACCCTTAAAAATACGTTTTTCTGTCTCAAGAACTCAGCTGGAGGTTTGGAGACTGGTTATGAAATTTGACCAGACATTTGACATATTATCTATGTCCACTTTAAAAAATAGAATGGTAATCTTCATCCTGAATCAGTTTTTGCCCACACACTTTGTCATGCCAGTAGTTACAGCCTGAGCATCTAGAACAGTTTTGCTCCCTTTTACTTGGTTTGTATTTAACAGAACTTCTTCCAAAGCTGTGTTGAATTTTAGCAAAGGTCATGCAGCTAAGGATGACTTTATTTATTTATTGAGTCTCTAATTCTTTTTAAACATCTTGATAGGCTATTTTCCCAGACATTAACCTGTAGTAATGATTTCTTTGTGATTTACATGTTACACCCTCAATTAAATATATTTCTAATGTTCTACTTTTCGTTTCATGGAGGCTTGCATAGATATGGATACTAAGACAAAGTGAACAGGAGGGTCACCTGATACCACAGGTTCCTCGGAAGAGGATTGATAGCAGAGTTTTACTGTAGTTCCATTTTCTTTCATAAACATTTGATACTTTGGTCACCTTTAGCAAATAGAAAATCTCATGGATAGAGCAAATATCAGAAGATGAATTGCCTTGCTTCCTCTACTGATTACTTGCTAAATGACCTTGAGGAGCTTCTAATTCTAAACCTGCCCATCCTGCAAGTACAGATCACAAAGGAAATAAATGTTTTGCTCTTGAGGATTAGCTTTTATTGTTTTCTTGTTCTGTGAAATGTATAAGCTGGTCTTTTGGAAGCAAGAGGAAATACGTTAGTCTTTTACAAGAGTCATAAGAGAGGGCTCATCTAGGACAGCCAGGATAATAAAGCGGATATGGTATAAGACACAGGCATGGGTAATAAAGTGACTCAAAACAGTCTCCAATAATGCAAGCTCCCTGAGGACAGGGATCTGTGTGTTTCGTTCCCTGTTCTATCTTTAGAGTCAACGACGATGTCTGGTACCATCCACTGTCTGCTATTTCCATGCCTGTTTCCACATCTCCATGTGGAGCCTGTAAGGTAATGAAATCAGCCACCTGAACCTTGGAATCGTTGGCATCTATTGCCTTCATTGTGCCCAAACAAACCTCCCAGGGGTCCCAACCATCCTGAGGAAACACACCCGAACCAAGAATAAAGAGTCTCTAATAATCTTATTCAATCTGCTTTCCGTCTTTTGGTCTCAATATTCTTTCTATAAATTGAGAAGGTGGCCAGGCCTGGTGGCTCACGCCTGTAATCCCAGCACTTTGGGAGGCCGAGGTGGGTGGATCATGAGGTCAGGAGATTAAGACCATCCTGGCTAACATGGTGAAACCCCGTCTCTACTAAAAATACAAAAAAAAAAAAAAAATTAGCCAGGGGTGGTGGCAGGCACCTGTGGTCCCAGCTACTCGGGAGGCTGAGGCAGGAGAATGGCGTGAACCCGGGAGGCGGAGCTTGCAGTGAGCCGAGATGGTGCCACTGCACTCCAGCCTGGGTGATAGGGCGAGACTCCGTCTCAAAAAAAGAAAAAAAAAATTTGAAAAGGTAACTACAGACCTCATTGGTCTATTGTTAATACAGAATGAGATGATACGGTGAAAGAACTCTCCAATTGACAAAGCACTATCTCCATCTAAGAATATCACTTCTGTTGCATCAAGTGAAGTAGTTCCACAGCTGTTTCTGCTCAGACTGGTTCAAATCTTGGCCATACTACGAGGATTTAAGACATTTTGAAAATGGGCAAAGCCTCATTTTTCCTATAGGTCAAAAGGAGTTCCAGATTGGGGAAATCTGAGGATTCAGAAGGATGATAAATGTTAGAACATGGAATCAGGGTGCTTTGACTCTTAGTGCCTTAATTTCTCTGTCAGTTAAATATCATATGATAAAATGACTATTAACTCATTGGCTTGATGTGAGAAATAAATGACTACATATAATGATCAGCAACATGCCTGGCACACAGTGAACATCAATATGCTATTAATAATACCTCCACCTACTCTATATACTGACCCTCTGTCTTCCCTCTCTTCCTCCTTCCCTGGATCTTGAAAGATGAGTGTAATTAGAAACAAAATTTTGTTGTGATAAAGTCCACCTAAATGTTCCCTCAGATACTAACTAAATCTCTTTCTTTCATATGCATTCTTTGGACAAAAGTCTCTTCCTTTTTGCTAGGAATTTTCTCATTTCTTCTTCTCCTGCTTTAGGAAAAAAAAAAAAAAAAGCATGTGCAAGAATTATTTCTTCTTCTCCCCAGATGTCACCAGAACTAACACTTGTCCTAGTTCCAGCTCTGGTGAACTCCAGCACACCTGCTCAAGTGGACAGCATTAGGAACCTTGTCAGTTTTGCAGTGCTTTTTGCCTGAAGCCACCTCAGGTCCCTCATGCTGCAGGTATGCTGAGGGGCCTGGAGGTGCCAGGCTATTTCACATCCATGCACACTGAGATCCGGGTGCTGCAGAGCTGTACGGGTGATCGTACTTTACTCTCTTCCCTCTCCCCCACCGTGTCATTTTTATTTGTACTTTATACATCCTTTCTACTTTTGCAAGTTCCTTTTAGCCGCAATCTGAATGCAGTCCAGTATGGGATAAAGGAATATCATAGGTATATATTTTTTAAAACAGCAACACAATTCATGACTCTATTGCAGAATGTGAAGGAGCAAGTCTCTCAATTGGCTAATTGAATCAAGCTCTGGTGGGTATCTTGCGCTCTGAGCTCTCCTGAAGTTGGGCACTGAGCCTGAATCAATTGGTCCGATCTCCCTTTCTCTTTGTATAGAAATTAGTAGAAATTCCGTCTGTGTTAATAATGTAGGATAACTTTGGAAAGGTGCCTTAAATTTCCAGGTTACTTTTCCTCATAAAGTAAAGATAATTTGAATATTGAGCCACTGTTGGCTAAAAGGCAGACTTAGGTATGACCTCACTTGGAGTACTTAGTTGCAGACTGTTAGGGGAAAATTCTCACATTAAGGCTTAGACTTTGAGAATAGGGTGAATGTGAGCCTTCTGTACATAACCGACTTTCAACATATGCTCATTAAAAACAAAAAAAGCTAAATGATAATCAATCACTAAAAATATTCATCATGTTAATTTCTCATAACCCTTATGCAGTGGCAATATTGCATAAATATTTGTTTGTAATGTGTAAGGTCAGGGCTTCTTATTTTATAAATGCAAAAAATCCCCAGTTTGGTTAATACAAAACCTCAATAAGAACCAGTAAGTAGAAACACTTGATAAAGCTATGTAATTGTAGATGACTAGTGGGGAGAAGACTTCAATTTGCCTTAGCCTTGATGTTTATAGAAATAAAAATATTGAGAAAAGATTAAGGATGAGATAAACCATTTGGAGGTAAAAAACTTCATAAAGTGACAGAAACTAGACCTCAAAGTAAACATCTTATTACAGTTGACTTGCTTGGTGGGAAGACAATGTAGGGTAAATGCACCTGACAGCAATAACTTAAGCATACCCCGAGAATGACCCTGTATGGCAGATGCACCTGAATGTGTGTTCAGAGCTGGGGAGTCCAGGAATGGCCAACCGGAAGATGCGCCCCTTATCTATGATAAACATCTGAGTCCTGAGTTTTGCGGGGTGGTCGGGGGGCGGGCAGGGGAAGGGGTGTAGATGAAGTTTGCCAGGTGGAGGTCATTAGGGGAGGATGTTAAGTAAAAATGCTGTATAAACTGCATGATGTTTGCAGGCGGTTGTAGTTTTCCTGTCCAGCCTACAGCCACTGGACCGTAGGAAGGCCAATATGTTGTCCAGCCCTTCGCCATGGGATCATTTCTGTAATTAAGGCTGTTCTCCTGTCCAGCCCTCTGCCACTGGACTCTGTCACCGGTATAGAAGCCCCTAATAAAACCCCAGATCTTATTTGCTGGCTCTGGGTCTCTTTCTCAGCCTCTTGAACCTGGTGCCTTCCCTACTGAAGGTAATAGGGGCTCAGCACAACAGATCACCCACACACAGGCCACCTGCCTTCAGAAACCCAATTCAAATGTTCTTAAGCACCAAAAGAAACAGATTCGCTCAGGTGACTAAAATAACCCAGGAAATAATCAGATGGAGGAATGTGGATGTTATCCCCAGGACTTGATCTCCCCCAGTCCCTGACTCTGCCTTTCCCATGTTGCCCCCACTACGAGGCAGACCCTTTCTACCATGTCAAGATCTCTTTGGGAATTTCAGGCTTCAACTCCACTAGTTCAGCAGTTCCACTTGGGAGAAAATGTCTTCCCCAGCTGCTTTAGTCACAGCTCTGACAACTCAGTCTCAGTACCTGGTTTGAGTCATAAGGCATCACTAACAAAATCACAACTGTCAGGGCTTGAGATGTGTCATTTGTCCTATGTATCAAATGGCGTAAGAAGAGTGGTGTTTTCCCAGAGGAAACTGAGATTCTGTTATCAGTAAAAGGGCTGCTCAGGAGGCAACAACAACTTGGGTACCCTCCACCACCCATCTACCAACTCTGGATTTGAAAGGCATAGGACAGCAGAAAGTCAGGACTAAGATCAAGTAGCACCGAGAAACAAGAAGAAACCTGAAAAGGGAAAATCAGAAAGCCCTTCTGAGGTCCGTTTCGCCCACTCAGTCATAAAAGAGCAGAATTAAATTAAGGCTGCTAAAAGTAGAAAAGGCACACCATTGACCCTATATGAAGCCCTGACAAGGAGATTTGTTGGGTTTTTTGTGAGTACCCTCCAGAGCCAGATGTGGAGTGTCTCCTCTCGGGTAGACCACTTTAGTGTGATTCATGTGTTTCAATCACACAGCCTCCGAAAGCACGTATCTAGAATAGCACCAAACAATGAAAAATGGCTCTAGAAATATTTATTATTCCTTCAGCTTTTTCTATCTCCCAAATGTATGTTGAGACTAATTTATTAATATTAAGTCATATAATAAATTCATTCTGGGAGGAAAAGCTTTTCCAGGGAGTAACCGTACACTCTCATCACCTACAGCTTTGTCCCTGCCTCATCATCCAGTGTGATGATTTTAATCCAGATTTCTCCATGTACTAACTGTGGAACCCTGGGCAAAACTGGCTCTCAGTTTGCTTATCTGTCCAAAGGGGACAATAATAATATGCCCTGCAGAGGTACACATGGCTGTTATTGTTTACGCATTCTGGCTTCATTTGGAGCAGTCACAGAACTGATCTTATAGGGTAAGGTTATAGTATGAGCTTATCATATAAGACACACTTGCTTATAGTATTCCGAGAAAGTGCAATACACCAATGCTTAATATTAGGAGTTTAGAAACTAAACTAGAAATCACATTACTCCTGGCTCAGCCTGGCCCCTTGAACTAACCTCCACTGCATATCTTGACCCCATGGTGTCCCCACAGCAGCTCTCCAGGCTTCCTAGGAATAAACCAAAATACTTCCTATTCTCAAGAGACTAGCTCTTTTCCCAAAACCTTGATGTACTCAGTCAGCTAAGAGGTACTTTGCATGGTTTAAAATTCCCACCTATTATTTATTTTTTTAGGTGACCAGTCTCTAAGGCAGAACAAAAATTACTTGAGCGGGGATTTAGACAGGGATTCCGAGAAAAGAAAAAAAAAAAAAAAAAAAAAAAAAAGCTAAATTGGGCAAGCCTAAATGATCTCGTAGTCATTTGTTGTTTTTTTTTTTAGCAATTTCCTTCTTCCCTGGAGCCTGACCCTGCAGGACAAGGATCTAATTTCAAGTCAATGACTATTCCTAAAGGATATAATTACCTACAAAATCAGAAAAGGAATCCTATTTCTCTTATTATGGTAATGTAATAGTAATTTTTAAAATAACTACAATACCTATGATAGAAATGGCATTTGCTTTCTTTCAACTTTTCATTGCTTTTACTTTCATACCATACCATTCCAAAATCTCCAACTTACCACAAGCAATGATAAATGGCAGCTTGTAGATTATTGTTAAGCAAGAAAAATAAAACAAAACAAATTTTTAGTCTATAACACACCATTGTGGCTAATCTACTTCTCACTGGGTAACATTCAGAAGTCTCCTCAAGAACTCAGACAATAGACCCTTGAGAGTATGAGTGATGACAATGGATACAGACTGAGCCACCCAGAAGCCTGTTCACAGTCTCAGATTCTAAATTCTAGGGCTCAACTCCAGTTCCCTGCCCACAGTTTGGCATTTCCTATCCTTTTTAGCTACTTAAAAAAAAGTTTGCTGTGGCTGTATGCTAAGTACTAAGACACATATTCTCATTTTATCTACATGCCACTTCTCTGTTAGGAGTTACAATATTCCCTTCTTTTGTCACTTTCATTTCATTCATTCATTGCATGCCCACTCTAGACCAGGCAACAGCCTAGGTGCTATGGATATAGCAATGAAGAAAACAAAGGTTTGCATTTCGGTGGAGGAGAAAGACAATATGTAGAAGGAGAAAGTGAAGGAAAAGAAGGGGAGAAGGAGAAGGAGAAAGAGACATCAGGGAGATGATATTTAAGGAGAGACCTAAAAGAAGGGATGTTGTGAGCTCAGGGGGAAAGCATTTCAGGTGGAAGAACCATCATGTGCAAACGTCCTGAGACAGAAACGGTGCTTGTGAAGAACACAGCATGGCCTCTGTGAGTGAAATATGCTGAGAGGAGTTGGAGGAATGTGAGCTGACAGAGAGTGCCAAAGCCTTGGAGGGCAGGAAAAAACACTGGGTTTCTTTCTTTTGATCAGCCATGTGTAGGTGCCAGCGAAGGAGTGACGTGATTTACCTGTGAGGAAACTGAAGCTAAAGGAATGTTAACTAACTCATCCATGTCACACATGTGGGAAGCCCCATCATTGGGACTCACACTGGCGTCTATGCAGTTCCCAAGGTTCAGTCATTTATAATCACAGCCCTGCTTCTCCGTCACTCAACAGATAATTCCATGTATATGTGCTCTGTCATTGGCTTTATAAAGGCAATGAGATGTCTTTGAGATCTCTTCACTCATAATCTCAGTTGGCTTGTTTATCATCTTCTTCCTTGATCTAAATGTCAGCAAATCTCCCTCTGCAGTCACAGGTCCAATTAATTATCTCTTATGAAATTTACCAGATGTAACCCTTCTTTTCCATTGTTCCTGCTACTATTCAGGTTTCAAGTCTTGTCTGCTCCCACTTCCCAGGATTCCTGAACCCTCAACGATCCAGTACTAGCCTACATGTTCAATCTCATTCCTTCTTATTCTCTCATGTCTCAAACTGGTCACCTTCAGACTATATTTTGACTACATGCTATTCTTAAAAAAACTTACTTCAAATTATATTTCTGATATCTCTTTAAAAAATTGAATCTGACAGTACTGGGCCCATGGTCTCACAAAGCTAAAGTTGAGTAGTGGCTGCCCATTTTGGATGGGGCAAGAGCTCTCCAGTTCCCCACAGTCTCCACCACTCTCTATAATCAGACATCTTCAGGCATCTGTCTTATCTTTGCAGCCATTGACACTGTTAGGAATAGTGGCTATAAGTACTCTTTGGAGCCAAACTGCCTGGATACCAATTCTGGCTCTACCACATACTAAACTTATGTTATTGCCCTGCTACTTAAAATCTCTGTGGCTGCCCTGTGAATTTAGGTAATATGGTTTGGCTGTGTCCCCACGCAAATCTCATCTTGAATTGTAGCTCCCATTATTCCATGTGTTGTGGGAAGGACCCAGTTGGAGGTAATTCCCATGTGTTGTGGGAGGGACCCAGTTGGAGGAGTTGCAGGGGAGTTCCCCTGCACAAGCTCTGTTGCCAGCCATCATGCAAGATGTGCCTTTGCTCTTTCTTCACCTTCCACCATGATTGGGAGGCCTCCCCAGCCATGTGGAACTGTGAGTCCATTAAACCTCTTTCCTTTATAAACTACCCACTCTTGGGTATGTCTTTATTAGGAGTGTGAGAACAGACTAATACAGTAAGTAATTATGATAATTACCTCATATTTCTGGCACGATGGTTAAATGCACTAATACTTGAAAAGTATTTAGAAAAAATAGCTGAACATAGAAAGCACTCAATAAAGGTTACATTTTGAGGTTGCTGTTTATAATTCCCACTGTATACTAGGTAAGTTGGTATACTTGTCAAAATGAACATGCCCTTTACAGTCCCATCTCCTTGACCTTGTGTACTTTAATCTTGCTTCCCAGATGGTTTTCCCAAACGGTCCAGTCTTCTATGATCACAGAATCTTATCCATCTCTTAAGTAAGACCTACTTCAAATCTCACCCATTTGTGAAACCATCACTGGCCACTCTGTCTAAACATTGTTTCTCACTTCTTTCCATTTCTGTAGCTCTGATTTTGAGCACTACTTACTGCATGCTCATCTACCCCTTTGCATTGCTGTTGAACTATCTTGTGTTAATATTTTCTCTCTCCGACCAGACTGAAGAACCCTAATGGTGATGCATGGCAGGTGATGATTGGGTTATCTTTCAACTTTCTGGCAGATAGTTGGCGGTAATGCTCGATTGTACAATGATTATTTTCTGAATTCTCATGGGGAGGATTTTATCATGACATTTTTCTTGGTCAATGATACTAAATTAGATCAGATGTTTGTCTAATGAGCACAATAGTGAAACAGGTAGTATGTTTTAAATAACAAGGTTCTGGAGTTGAAACAGGTTTGTGCCCCTTCTAATACAGGTTAATGCAGAATGAAGGTCATTATTGTGTGACATTAGTTTTAGACTGAAGGTCATTATCATGTGGCAACTGGGTTTTGGTTCATTGTTTTCCTATTTTATAGAAGCTGCAAACATAATTGGTAAATCTGTAAAGATAGCTGGAGCATCAGTTTCTTTGGGATTCTGAAAGTTATGCAGGGAACTCTGTGTATCTATCTATCTATCTATCTATCTAATCTGTCTATCCATTGAGAAATGAGTATAGTTCCTACTGGGCATTGGTCTTCAACATGGATAAAACACAGAACTTGATAATTCAATATTAAAATATGGGACAAAGACACTGAAATAATTACTGAGAAAAATATGAAAATCAATCACATCAAAACTGAACCACCTAAGATGATTGTTAGTGGAAGTAATTAGATGTGCTTTTTCATTAATGTCAGCTAATGCCTACCTAAAATTTAGTGAAATCTCAGAAGACTTTTTTAAACCTGGAAGGAAGATACTTGTGCCATCATTTGCATTAATCGCTGAAATGAAACACTTCCATGTGGCTTTCATGGTGGGGAGGGGACTATAATTACTGAGGTCACTTTCTAAATAATACTACTGGAATCTATTCATATGGGAACCAAAGAGATGCTGTGATGCCAAGTTATTTCTTCTGTGGACATAAAGATAAAGGTAAGGTAAAGGAAAGGTAAAGATATATAGGAATATTACAAATGATCCCAGGATTTAGCAGTAGATCTACCACAATTAAGTCCCAGTTCTCTGAAAGTGACCTTCCAGGATGTTCATGTCTGACTCTAGTATACTAAGGGCCATTCTATTATATAGGCAGAAGACAGCAATGAGATTGTTTGATTGGTTAGAGAATGCTAAATTAATCCTGCCAGCAGTAAGCTAAACCCACAGTGCCAGCCTACACAGTACAATAAATAGAAAAGGTAATTTGACACTCTGCCCAAAACACTAGCCTTGGAAGTAGCAGCCACTTGGCCTCATTGAAAAGGTAGGGAGAAAATGAATTTTGTAATGAATTACTTGTCACTCAAAAAATATTTGGTTTACAACAGGAAATAAAAATCATTCTGAAGAGTGGCTATTTTGCCTAAAAGGAAGCAATAAATCAAATAAGTGCTAATGAAACAGATGAAGAGCATTCATTCATCTTTAGGTCGTCTACTGACCCAAACAATAAGATTAAAGTGGAATGATTCAATCTGAAAAATGTGAATGGATAGAGAAGGAATAAAGAATACTCTTTAGTTCTCAAATGACTTTTAATTAAATATTATTCTTTCTCTTTTATTAGGTTTGGCTTACCAACCTATATTTTGTAAATCTTGTTTGTGTTCAATTTAGAAAAACATTCATTTACATTTATTGGTTTGGTTCTGATTGCAGTAATCATTAAGTCTGGATAATGAAAAATATTCACCAACTCTTCAGTGTACCAAGGAAGTATTGAGAATTGACAACTTTTTTTAAGGTCTTAGTGTACAATCAGTAATCACCACTATTAAATGTGACATTTATTGTGACAGGACCTATATATCCCACTTTATTTCTGGGGTTTGGGGCTAAATATTGTCTCTGTGTCCATTCAGGTGATACCAGGGTCAATAGCCACAGCACAGAGGATCACTAATAGAAAACCAAAGCCCATTCTTGAGACCTTTATAGGTTTTTTCTTTTTTTTAAAAAATTTATTTGTTTGCCTGTTTGTTTTGTGAAGGATAATGATTTATTTTTTAAGGGACCCTAGGCTTCTTAGGATTTTCTCTCTTCTGAAGATATTGACTAAAGTGTCCAAAATGGGGATGGTTGGAGATGGGCTAATAGGAAGTGAAAGACTAGTCCATTTCTCTGGCTAATAGGCAGTTAAGTCTGTAATACACTGATATTTCAGTTTTAACAAGCACTTTTAATTAACAGAAGAGGGGGCTAATGAATCAATTTACTGATAATTTGTGAATGAATCTATTTACTAATAATTGTTTCCTTTCAGAGTGCTAACTCTGCTAGAGTCCATACTATTTATCAAAGCCAGAAAAGCGCATTAAAATACTTTCCAAATATTAGATTCTAACATCAGATCATATGGCTACTCCAAGCACCTTTAGATTGAGGCATTATAATATTCCTTTTAGGTGTGAGTAGAATAAAGGAATTTTTATTCTCACTTGATTTTGGATGACTCTGGAGGGAGGTCCTAGTGCTTACTTACTGAGGAGTTTCCACAGTTTCTAAATACACTTCCTCACCTCAAAAAGTCTTCCTTTAGCCACAGGGGAAAGGCTGCTTTTTCAATACGAGGGGTTCTCTCAAACCAGGACTTCCTTAGCTCTGAGGTGTGTCACAGTGGTCAGAGCAGGTAGACTGGCTGGCAGACCAAGACCTTGAGTAGGCTACCTAACATGTTTGTGTCTTGGTTACCACATCTGTAAAGTGGGGATAAGAATAGCACCTATCTCCATGCATTGTAGTACAAAGTCACATTTTTAACAGTGCTTGATCCATGGCATTACTCTCAGGTGTCCACCATAAGAGATAATGGTGTCACTGAAAGAATTCCATGTGTAAAATTATTTTGGGGTTTCTTAAATTCACATAGTCTTGTACACAGTTTAATGTACATTGCCTTAGCATTGTGTAGAATGTTATTTGGATACTCTGGAAGAGGAGGACAGCAAATTTGATTCTAGGGTTATAAGACTGGAGGGTTAATTATAATATAAATCAATTTAGGTAATTGGGAGAAGAAGACTGGAAGAAATTTGATATATGTTTATGTGTTATCAAGTGATTATCAAGTGTTATCAAGTGATTGCATCTGCTTTTCCCTCTCTGCTGCCACCATCTGTCCCCAAAGCCTTTGTACAAGCCACAATAGTCACATCCCTGGGACATCTTTGTGCCCCCTCCAGTCTGTTTTCCACCCGGCAGCCAATATCATTTCTTATGATTCTCTACTACCTCATGTCATTCCTGCACTTGGCATCACTCATTGGTTGGACTTTAGATAAACAGAAAGCATCAAGCTCTTGCCTCCTTTCCAGCTTCATCTCATATATTTCCTCACTCATAAAGCTCTGCTTATGCCAGCCATCTCTCTGGCCCTTGACTATATGGAGTTCTTTCCAGTCTCAGGGTATTTGCAACCTGCTGTTCTGCTACATGGGACATCTGCCATTCACACTTTCTATCTCTCACTCCTGCTCATCCTTTAGATCTCAGCTAAACATAACTTTCTTGGATGGCACTCCTTTAAAGCCCAGCCACTCGACCCCAGAATTTAAATTAGCTTCTCCCCATCCTTAATCTAATTTCCAACATGACATACTGACCTTTTCCTTTGTATAACTTATTATAATTTGTGGTGTCATGTTTTCTATATGCTTGTCGAACCTCTGTCTTCCCCAATAGACAGTTAACTTCATAAAGCCATGGATGGTGTCCATCTTTTTTTTTTAAGTACTGTACTCTGCCTCAGACAAGATGTGGTTGGTGCTCAATTAGTAGTTGTTGAATCAATGATTACATCAACAAATGAACACTTAGTATGTGATAAGCACTGGGCTAAGTGTATAATACCCATGATTTTATTTAATCCTTACAATAACCTTTTGAGTTAATTATCATTAATGTCATTCACAAATGAGGAAATAATATTTCTTCATGCAGTGAGCTTAGAAGGGACTGTTACACCCTCTAAAAGGTGGCCAACCTTCCCCTAGGTATGAGCTAGACTCAGTGACTTGCTTCCAATGAACAGAGTATGGAAACTGATAAAATGGTAAAAATAGTAACCTCACTGTGGATAAACTTGGAAGACATTACCTTAACCAAGTGACCAAGGTTAATATATCCAATGATAAGTTATCACGTACCCCCTGATATTATGTGATACGAAAGGCATTTCACCTCTGTGATTTTATTCTCCAAAATTCATAACCCCAGCCTAATTATAAGGAAACATCAGAAAAATTCAATTTTATGGACATTTGATAAAATATCTCTTCCAAACTCTCAATCTCATGAAACACAAGGAAAGAAAGATATCATAGATCAAGAGGAGGTTAAGGAGATATGTGTGCTGAATGCAACGTGTGATCCTGGAACAGAAAAAGGACTGAAGTGAAAAAAACGGTGAAATCCAAATAAAGTTTAGTTAATAGCAATGTGCCAATGTTAATTTCTTAGTTTTGACAAATGCATTGTGGTTATATAAGGGGTTCATATTAGGAGAAGTTGGGTAAAAGGTATGGAAGAGCTCTCTGTAGGATCTTTGCAACTTTCTGCAAATCCAAAATATTTCAAAACATTTTCCTTTCAATGGTTACATTGGTTTGGAAACCTGGGCTGACCTTTAGTCAGCATACACTGGTGGTCTATGACTGACATTATTCAAGTTGATGTAATGTGTTGACTTCAGTTGGTCAGGACTTGAGCATGGCCTGTAATTGGCTGTATTGAGAATTACTAACTATGCTCCCTTTTTAAAAAATTATGATCAACTTTCTATTCACTCAAAAGTATTTTCTAATTATTTTCTCAGAAGAATAAGAAACTGTGTGTGACTTTAAGTCATTCTGTTTAACTGAGTGGTTACCATGGTGAATCTAAGTGTTCAGAGAATAATTTCAAATCAAAACTCCAGATAATGCTAATGCCACAGCACAAGAAAGACCAACTGTCAATGGTGTCGCTTCTTAGAGCCACATAACAAATATACCAATTTATGCCTATATTGGAAACCTTCTAGTCCGCCCTCACTTGGGACTTGTTGGAGTATCAGAAGAAGTTGAATATGTTTTTCCAGGTTCACTTACTTCCTTGGGAAGTCACAGAACTGAACTCTATCAGAAATAGGCTAGGGCATTTTTTTTTTTAATTATACCTTAAGTTCTAGGGTACATGTGCACAACGTGCAGGTTTGTTACATATGTATACATGTGCCATGTTAGTGTGCTGCACCCATTAACTCACCATTTACATTAGGTATATCTCCTAATGCTATCCTCCCCCCTTCTCCCCACCCCAAAGCAGGCCCTGGTGTGTGATGTTCCCCTTCCTGTGTCCAAGTGTTCTCATTGTTCAATTCCCACCTATGAGTGAGAACATGCAGTGTTTGGTGTTTTGTCCTTGCAATAGTTTGCTAAGAATGATGGTTTCCAGCTGCATCTATGTCCCTACAAAGGACATGAACTCATCCTTTTTATTGCTGCATAGTATTCCATGGTGTATATGTGCCACATTTTTTAATCCAGTCTATCATTGATGGACATTTGGGCTGGTTTCAAGTCTTTGCTATTGTGAATAGTGCCACAATAAACATACGTGTGCATGTGTCTTTATAGCAGAATGATTTATAATCCTTTGGGTATATACCCAGTAATGGGATGGCTGCGTCAAATGTATTTCTAGTTCTAGATCCTTGAGGAATCACCACACTGTCTTCCACAATGATTGAACTAGTTTACAGTCCCACCAACAGTGTAAAACTGTTCCTATTTCTCCACATCCTCTTCAGCACCTGTTGTTTCCTGACTTTTTAATGATCGCCATTCTAACTGGTGTGAGATGGTACCACATTGTGGTTTTGATTTGCATTTCTCTGATGGCTAGTGATGATAAGCATTTTTTCATGTGCCTGTTGGCTGCATAAATGTCTTCTTTTGAGAAGTGTCTGTTCATATCCTTTGCCCACGTTTTGATGGGGTTGTTTGTTTTCTTCTTGTAAATTTGTTTGAGTTCTTTGTAGATTCTGGATATTAGCCCTTTGTCAGATGGGTAGATTGCAAAAATTTTCTCTGATTCTGTAGGTTGCCTGTTCACTCTGATGGTAGTTTCTTTTGCTGTGCAGAAGCTCTTTAGTTTACTTAGATCCCATTCGTCAATTTTGACTTTTGTTGCCATTGCTTTTGGTGTTTTAGACATGAAGTCCTTGCCCATGCCTATGTCCTGAATAGTATTGCCTAGGTTTTCCTCTAGGGTTTTTATGGTTTAACATTTAAGTTTTTAATCCATCTTGAATTAATTTTTGTTTAACATTTAAGTTTTTAATCCATCTTGAATTAATTTTTGTTTAACATTTAAGTTTTTAATCCATCTTGAATTAATTTTTGTATAAGGTGTAAGGAAGAGATCCAGTTTCAGCTTTCCACATATGGCTAGCCAGTTTTCCCAGCACCATTTATTAAATAGGGAATCATTTCCCCATTTCTTGTTTTTGTCAGGTTTGTCAAAGATCAGATGGTTGTAGATGTGTGGTATTATTTCTGTGGGCTCTGTTCTGTTCCATTGATCTATATCTCTGTTTTGGTACCAGTACCATGCTGTTTTGGTTACTGTAGCCTTGTAGTATAGTTTGAAGTCAGGTAGCGTGATGCCTCCAGCTTTGTTCTTTTTGCTTAGGATTGTTTTGGCAATGTGGGCTGTTTTTGGTCCCATATCCACTTTAAAGTAGTTTTTTCCAAATCTGTGAAGAAACTCATTGGTAGCTTGATGGGGATGGCATTGAATCTATAAATTACCTTTATGGCAAATGGCAGTATGGCCATTTTCACGATACTGATTCTTCTTATGCATGATCATGGAATGTTCTTCCATTTGTTCGTGTCCTCTTTTATTTCGTTGAGCGGTGGTTTGTAGTTCTCCTTGAAGAGGTCCTTCACATCCCTTGTAAGTTGGAATCCTAGGTATTTTATTCTCTTTGAAGCAATTGTGAATGGGAGTTCACTCATGATTTGGCTCTCTGTTTGTCTGTTATTGGTGTATAAGAAAGCTTGTGATTTTTGCACATTGATTTTGTATCCTGAGACTTTGCTGAAGTTGCTTATCAGCTTAAGGAGATTTTGGGCTGAGACCATGGGGTTTTCTAAATATACAATGATGTCATCTGCAAACAGGGACAATTTGATTTCCTCTTTTCCTAATTGAATACTCTTTATTTCTTTCTCCTGCCTGATTGCCCTGTCCAGAACTTCCAACACTATGTTGAATAGGAGTGGTGAGAGAGGACACCCCTATCTTGTGTCAGTTTTCAAAGGGAATGCTTCCCGTTTTTGCCCATTCAGTATGATATTGGCTGTGGGTTTGTTCTCTTCTGCATCTTCTGTCAGGAACAGCCAACAAGTGCCATTTTCAAGTTGCTACAGATCTCACCTCTGGACCCTTGGAAATCTCAGGCTCTGCTGGATTCTAATCAAGAGTGCCCACACAGTAACTTAGAATGTGACCAGGGTGCCAGGACTCACATCTAGCTCTTCCCCCAAAGCATGTGTAGGCAGGGATTCTCAAATCATCTGGGGATGTTGATAAACTACAGATGCTGACTCAGTGAGTGTGGGGTGAGGCCTGACACTCTTAATTTCCAAAAGCTCCCAGGTGCCACTGTAAGTCTTTGAGACTGCATTTTATAACATCCTAACCAAATTATGCCATTAGGAATTTAACTGCATATTCCAGAGCTTTACTTTCCTTTTCAACTTAACCTCTTTAGTTCAACAATTTAACACTTGTGGGACTCCACAATGTAGGATACAAAATGACCAAGAAAAGGGATTTAGTTTTAATTGAGATGTCCCTTCACAGGAAGTTGATAGAAAAAGTGAATTTATATCACCTACCTGCTAAAAGACTGACTTTTATAAGATGATTTATTTCTTTATGTAGAATCATTTGTGATCTATGTTGAGCAAGTCTGAGAAACTCTCTCTGCTCAATCTCCAAGTGAACTAAGGGCTTTGTCAACTTGACCAAAATACCATCCAATTTAGGGACGGTTTCCATCTGCTAGATAATCCTCTCAGAGTTTGTATTCTTGCTTTTTCCTCCCATTATGATTCACTAACCAGTGACTACCCAAACCCTAAGTCCTAGGTTTAGGATTTTTTTTTTTTTAATTTTCAGCTTTTGTTTTAGATATGGGGGGTATATATATATATGTGGGATTGTTACATGGGTATATCAAACCCAGCCAGGTAGTGAGCATTGTATCCAATGGGCAGTTTTTCAACCCATGCCACATCCTTCCTTCCCCCATTAGTAGTCCACCGTATCTATTGTTCCCATGTTTATGTCCATGTATGCTCAGCGTTTAGCTCTGACTTATAAGTGAGAATATGCATTGTTTGGTATTCTGTTCCTGTGTTAATTTGCTTGGAATAGTGGCCTCCAGTTCCATCATGTTGCTGCAAAAGTCATGATTTCATTCTTTTTTATGGCTGTGTAATATTCCATGGTATATATGTACCACATTTTCTTCATGCAACTCACCATTGATGGGCACCTAGGTTGATTCCATATCTTTGGTATTGTGAATATCGTGGTGATGAATATATGAGTGTGTGTGTCTTTTTAGCATAGTGATCTACATTCTTTTGTGTATATACCCAGTAATGGGATTGCTGGGTCAAACAGTAGCTGTGAACACATTTGGGACTGTGGTTAGGCCAGATGTCATGGGTCAAATGATGTTAGACATTAAATGTTGTATGCATTTTAAATCTTCAGATCTTATAAAGTTTTAATAATTTCTGTAGTTTTATTGAAAACACTGACATTGCTTATTCGAGTCATGGATTGGTGTATCCATGTGGAAAGACAATGACCCCTGATAGAACACAGCATTTTCTGTTAGTCAGCATAATACAGGTTTTTAGAGTATTATTCATGGGGTTGGAAGTTTGATTTTATTCAGAAATATTTTTTAAGAGATGGTGTCTTACTATAATGCCCAGGCTGGACTCAAACTCTTAATCTCAATTCAGAGATTCTAATATCCATCACATAGAGTTTTGACCCCTGAAAATAGGTAAAAGTATATTTCTATGGTATAAACCAATATATTATACCATGGAATTTCACTGTGATTTGCTAATACCTGACATACAATGTGCTGTTTAGTTTCTTTAATAGAGACTAGTCTCATCCTTGTATTTTGTCATTTTTTTGTGGAACAGATATAAAAATTCAAATTTTTCACATTCAAAATTTGACTGTAATCCCACTTAGGTGGAACAGATACTTCAACAACAACAACAACAACAACACACACACACACACACATACATACACACACACACACACACACATTTTGTAAGGGGATACTGAGGCCCAGGGACTTACTCCTAGTCATGAAGTTACTGGCATTTGACTCTGGAAGGGATGACAGAGATTTCGTCTTATGACCTTGCTTTACAGAACAAGTAATGAAGCTGAGAGAGGCTGGGCCACTTGCTCAAATAGTTACAGCAAGTGAGTGATGGGGTGGTCAGGACTCAAAGTCACGTATCTTGCCTTTCAATCCAGGATACCATCCCCTGCCACTCTCTGTTCCAGGCCAGCACAGCACTGGGCACCCAGCATCCTTTGTCCATGGTCTAGGTCTTTTTATCACACTATAAACTTATGTTTCATGTATCCAAGCACACAAGGTGATTTGGGGAATACCATATTTAGACAAACGTTGATTTCAAAATTCTTCATTTATTTTAATGCATGTCAATATCTGTGTATCTTCTATTTACAAATGAGAATGATTTGCCAAATAACAGCTATATAGACTTTTATTTATTTATTTAATATAATCATTTGGTTCAAAAATAAAGTAGATTTGAGGCTGGGTACAGTGGCTCATGCCTGTAATCCCAGCATTTTAGGAGGCCGAGGTGGGCGGATCACTTGAGGTCAGGAGTTTGAGACCAGCCTGGCCAACATAGTGAAGCCCCATCTCTACTAAAAACACAAAAAATTATCCAGGCATGGTGGTAGGCACCTGTAATCGCAGCAATTCGGGAGGCTGAGGCTCGAGAATCACTGGAACCCAGGAGGACAAAGTTTACAGTAAGCCAGGATCATACCACTGTACTCCAGACTGGGTGACAAAGCGAGACTCTGACTCAAAAAATAAAAAAACAAAGTAAATTGAAAAATAAACCATAGTTCAGGTCATTTGTGGAGATGGCATATATTGGGCACATAGATTATTGAAGTTTGGAAACTGTCAACGTACGTCCCTAATATCTTTTACCTTTTCATCACCATTTATGTGTCTGCAAGATTTACCTGGCTGTGGTTCTCTTATAGTCACTCTAGCCAAGGAAATGGAAGCAACTGTATGAAAACTACGCCAGTAAACTTATAAAAGTTCAATGACAGAGGATGGATAGGTAGTGACTACTAGAACACAATATTGCAGTGTTATCATTTTAAAGTAAATCTTAGAATTCCTATAGTATAGAAGTAAACTAGCATTACCTATTAGGCGTTTAACACAGTCAGTGAAAGTCTTTATAGAAATTATACCTCACAGAGGGGCCGGGCGCGATGGCTCAAGCCTGTAATCCCAGCACTTTCGGAGGCCAAGACGGGCGGATCACAAGGTCAGGAAATCGAGATCATCCTAGCTAACACGGTGAAACCCCGTCTCTACTACAAAAGATACAAAAAACTAGCCGGGCGAGGTGGCGGGCACCTGTAGTCCCAGCTACTTGGGAGGCTGAGGCAGGAGAATGGCATAAACCCGGGAGGCAGAGCTTGCAGTGAGCTGAGATCTGGCCACTGCACTCCAGCCTGGGTGACAGAGCGAGACTCCGTCTCGAAAAAAAAAAAAAAAAAGAAATTATACCTCACAGAGGAAAAGTTTTGACAAAAATCTGCTTAAATTGCTTAAAACCTATTTTAGTGATAGATAATTGTTTATTTCAAGATCTTCACAATTTGAGCAATTTAGTGTTGCATCTGAGAAGACAGAGATGGTCAGTTTTTAAAAAAATTTGCATAAAAAGACATTAAGATTTTATCGATAACTATTAAGATCTGCTATAATAATATGTCTCTCCATATAGAATTCTCATATTTATGTGAAAATGTATGCAAAAATTGTGGCTTTTAATATATGAAATTTAAAAACTCATACATAACTTTGCTGGCAAAGCTAGATATGTGTTCAATTTAGTATCATTTCCATAATCCCAATTTTTGTCTTCACCTCATCATGATTCTGCTAAACTTGGAAAGTCTTTTTAAAATAATTTCATCCAAAACCTTTTCTGAGGCTATGATCACTTAGCTCTTGATCTCCTGTTTAATTTCCCTCAGCCATTACCAGGTGTTGATTTCATTTTCTTTGTCTTCCTTGCTAGGAAGTCTAACTACAGCATTCTTGCTGTGTATTCCAAAGGGGCCTGGCCTGGCTGCTTTCCACATCAACCTAATTTGTGAGGTCCTTTTATGTGAAAACGATTCTCTATCATCAGGGTCACCTCATTCATTCATTAAAGGTAATTTAGCACACTCACCAGGCATCCTACCAAGACCAGCTTTATGACTTTTGTCAAGGTTTATCCACATCACACTTGATATTCCTGGTGGGAATTTCTATGAACTCTGAAGCCTCAGAAAGATGTTCTGATCTGTCCCACCAGGCGAAGCAATTTTTCCAGGGCACACAGTGATATGAGGCCTGAACTAACTGCGTTCACCTCCAGGCCTGAGAAAGATGACGAGAACCAGAAAAGCATGGCCTTACAGCTAGTTGAAAGGAGCCTTTCTTGCTGAGGCTCATTACAGAACTGGCCCAAGACACTCAGATCCCTTCATTCCCCTGGCTGTGAACTCTTGCGTCCTGTAGAAGCTGAGTCAGCCTTCTACATCCAGGCTGCAGGTGTAACCCCGACATGGCTAATTAAAATGCCAGGCCTTAGTGGTATAGGGCTGTTTCTCTGGGACACTTCACAGCTCTAGCATGTCACCCTAAAAGGTTTAGGCCTGAAAGTAAAAGTTCTGAATATTAAGAAGAAAAAAATTGTATAGTCACTGGAATGCTAATGTCTTGAGTTTCTAAATTGAACGGCACTGTTAGATTAGGCTCTATCGACATCGTCAGCAAGTTCTTATTCTCCTTGCCTGTGCCAGGCTGCTGCATGTTAGGACATAAAAGGTTTCCTTCATAGGCAAAAGAAAGCACCCGTGATAAGGATACTATTAAGGAAAAGTGGTCAGTGTTCAGGCTGAGTTGAGACGGGAGTGGAATGTCATCTTTCTCATGTCGTGCACTTTAATTTGCAGCCAGGATGGTCATTTAAGCTTTTACGCACTGTAATAAAGGTGTCCCAGCAGTTGGTAGAGAGTGAAGCTTAAAAGAATGAGATTGAGATATAAAATATCTTTAATTGAAGAGATCTGTATCACAAGGGTTGTGAAGTTGAAGGTTTTATAAGAAACATAACTGCGGTCTTTACCCAGAAGAGTAGATATAAACAGCCCGGTCCTGAGTAAATCTCTGACACCCCTTCACTACCATTCCGCATGATACTGACATTTGGTTTGTTTTTTATGGTTTATAAGAGTTTTCACAAACAGAAACTCATTTCATCTTTATACCTCTCTGGAGGATACATACAGTATTTTTATTCTCCCTTTACCAAGACTTGTTGCACATTTGAAATTCTGCATTTCTAGAACATAGGGCTGCAAACTATTTGATGTGGATTTGGGAGAATGGGACATTCCAGGAGACACACAGTAAAGGATCCAGGTGAGAACAGAGAAAGACACAGTTACCAGATGCTTGGCACATAGCGAGGATGGGAAAAGGAAGGCCAAAGAATCTGGCAGCTCTGGCTTAGCAGTTAACCTGTCTTCTGTGTTCCACCTCTCCGGAGGATGCTGCCCAACTCTCAGGGATAAGGATCTGGTTTTAATTGGCTTGTTATCATGATTTGAAGCTACGTGTCCTGCCTGACTAATCTTTAATGAGGCACATCCACTCTTGGGCTCAGTCAAGCAAAAGAACCTTCTGTGAATTAAGAGACTCCGGTTTCTCCTATGAATATTGCCAAAGGCACAGGGGGCTTTGGGTGCCACTAAAAACAGATTTCCCATGGATAGTCTTCCTGTGCAAATAATCCTCCTTCCCAGGGGAAACATTAACAAGAGAAAACTGAGTTTCTCCTCACAACAAGTCAAGTTTATTCTGACTCATTTGTGTAAACTGGTCTATAGGAACACACAGATAAGACTTGCTGTGTTAATTAGCCTCATCTAATCATTCCACACTGTGGACATATATCAAAACATCACATTGTACCCCAAAAATACAATCATTATTTGCCAATTTTAAAACACTTGTAAAAAACTTATGGAACCCATACTTGTATGCTAAGCCCTTAACACGTATCATTTTACTCAAACAAAATAGTTTCATATAGAGTCTATGGTTGTCATGTCATTATCATTTCAGACAAGGAGACCAAACTCCAGAAGTTCTAGTAACTCATATAAGTTATACGGAAACTGAGGTTTGAAGCCAAAATGTGAGATGCAGCTGGGGGAACCAAGCCCATGTACCTAGTGATCCCAAGAATTATCCCACCCTATAGATGGAAGTGCTTTTGATTGGTGCCTTGATTCAAGTAAATTTGTACAGGGAATTTTTGGAGACTTTCCTTCATACAAACATAACTGATTATGTTGAGATTTCTCTATTGAGTCTTGAAAGTTTTGTTCTATCCTGCACAGGTTATTTGAAGGATTCTTCTTTTTTTTTTTAATATTTAAGGGAATGAAAAGATATATGCCTTATATGACTCTATGCATGTTGTAACTTTTCAGTTCTTCTTTTTCTTTTCCTCTAAGTACATTTTCTATGACTCTTCTTATTTCTTCAAATAAGTAGTCCACAATGGGAAGACTAGTTGCACACGATAAATCTCTGCTAGACAATTGTCAGATAATTTTAAGGCTGCTAGATGCTACTATAAATACCAACTGGCAAAGATAACTTCGTTCTGGAGTTTTTCTTAGTCATGAACTCATTAGAAGAGCTAGTCTCTTGCTATTGGCAGCCCAGAGAATGCATTTTCCTTGTTCTTTGTGTTGAAAATTTCTGACTTCGTTTCAAAGAGGTGTTAAGAGGTGAGGCATGTTTTCAGAATCATACTGTTAGTCTCTTTTATAACACCAGCTTCTAAAAATAAAGTTCTAAGGTATTTGACTGCCATTCTGAGTCCTCCTTATTCTGAAAGGATGACCAAAGTTTTGGCTCTGAGAGACAATATTCTAAAAAAGGACAGCTACTTCAGGATATAAGAAAATAAGAGGAAAGAGAGCACCATTTCAGTTTCAAGGAGGAAAGACATATTTTAAGATATTGCTGAAACTTTGACATTTTGAGTTTTAGCAGATTCAAACGGGAGACCAAAAACGTGTGGCCCCCATGACTCAACTCATTGTGGGTGTGGAGACGTGGAGGGGGGTGGCCAGGCAGTTCAACTGTCAGCTAAATATTAGAGTCCTTGAGATATTTTCTTCCTGTGATATTTGACCTCTTTTTGATGGGTATTATCATCATTTTTTCTTCCCACTGGGAGAAAATATGGTGAAGGAAATGAAAGGTGAAAGGGATAGCAAAGAAAAGAATGGATGAATAGTGGGTAGAGACCAGGCACCCTGACACAGGGAAAACAGGGTCAAATAAAGCCCTTTGGTTGTCTTCCAGGAACCTAAAAATATCCACCTCTTGCCTGATTGACATTTCCACTCTGCTTGCCTTATGCATGTACTGTAGGGGCTGCTAATGTTGCTTAACTCACATGCTCCCTGCACTTTTCTGCTGTTAGAAAGAAACCAGTCAGTTGGGTAATCATGATAATTAAAAAAGATGTAAACTTTCAGAGCGGCTGACACTAACTCATTACACTAAGCTGTCTTGCCTGACTGAACTAACATTAATTCCAATACTCCATTACATTCTGGCATGTAAGAATTTCTAACTAATGTGGACATTTCTTCCCTTCATTTCCTTACCTACCTCTTCCCTACCTTCTTTCATTCCTCCCTTCTTTCCTTCCCTTCTCTCTCATCTCTAACATAGTCCCATTGATGCTGATGCTGCCTGTCCAAAGAACACACTTTTGCCGAACTGTTTCAGACTAATCTCTCCCAAATTGTAATGTGCATATGCACCATTTGAGGGTCTTATTAAAGATGCAGATTCTGACTGGGTGCATTAGCTCACTTCTGTAATCCCAGTGCTTTGGGAGGCCACGACAGGAGGATTGCTTGAGGCCAGGAGTTTGAGACCAGCCTGAGCAACAGAGTGAGACCCTGTCTTTACAAAATTTTTTTTTAAAACTAGCTAGGTGTGGTGGCACATGCCTGTGGTCCCAGCTACTCCAGAAGCTAAGGTGGGAGGATACCTTGAGCCAGGAGTTCAGGTTATAATGATGAGGTTACAATGAGCTGATTGCACCACTGTACTCGACAGTGTGAGACTGGGGGACAGTGTGAGACCCCCAACTCTGAAAAAAAAATACAAATTCTGATTCCATAGGTCTGAGGTGAGACCTGAGATTTTGCCTTTCTGTGAGTGCTCCAGGTAATGCTGATTGCTGCTGACACCAGGGCAACACTTTGAGAAGTTTCAAGACAATGGTCCACACATTTCCAGTGGGATTAGAGATAATGAATTTTGGCCAGGAGTGATGGCTCACGCCTATAATCCCAGCACTTCGGGAGGCCAAGATGCGGGGATCAACAGAGGCCAGGAGTTTGAGACCAGCCTGAGCAAAATAGCAAGACCCTATTTAATTTTTTAAGAGAATTAAAAACAAGTAAAATTTTTAAAAAGAGAGAGAATCAGTTTTAATGCACAGCAACCAACCAATTTGAAGGACTTTTTTTTTATATATATATATTTAAGAGAAGGAAAAGATACAAGCCTTATATGACTCTATGCATGTTGTAACTTTTCAGTTCTACCTTTTCTTTTCCTCTGAGTATATTTTCTGTGGTCGAACTTGTTACTCAGAAGTGCATTTGGCGAAATAATTTCTGTGCCTGCCTTGGAAAGTCTCTGTGCCCCTTTCCTCAGGCTAAAAGGCATGCTGCAGGAAACCATATCCAAATGTATTCTTCCCTTTCTTTGTGCCAAGGAGTTGGAGTTTCTTAGAACTCTAGATTTCAGCGGAAGCAAATTTCAATATCTGCTTCATCACTATCTGTGCAAGTTCTGCATGCTAACTGATTGTGCCACTGTAGCTCCAGCTTCATCACTTTCTTAATCCCTCTAAATCCCTGTTTCGAATGAGGTTGAAAGTGATGGGTACCCAATGGGGTTGTGGAGGGGCTTCCATGACAGGTTATCAGCACATGGGGGTTTATAAATGCTAGCTTCTAATATTTCGAGATGACTCTTGTTGCACTTGGTGTGTTTGTGTCCAGAAGAAGACAGAGCATCCTCAAACCTCTTATGTTGCCTACACTTGAAGTTAGAAACTATTTGGTTTTATGTGGACCAAAAAACAGACCATTCTCATGTACAATGTAAAGACTCATTGGTGTTTTTATGCAGCATCGATTCCCCTGTCAGGGCAATCATTTGGGATTTGCTTATTGTTATATATAAAGAATTTATGAAGAGGACCAACTTGTCTGTGGACCCAGGATGAAAGTATAACCCAGGTCTACCAAAAGGCTCTTCCAAACTCAAGTATCCTTCCTTTTGGCCGGAGGTACCCTCATTAATTAGAGCTGATCCTGTGGATGAAGGAACAAGACGGAAGGTCAAATATAACTTCATTTCCTAGAGGGTGTGCCTGACTAGCCCACTGGCAGCTATGGGACATATTATGGATTAAACAGTAGAGAAAAATCAAGCCTCAATTTAAAATTTATTAATGAAGCACATGGGGGCATTTAGCATATATGAGCTTTTGTTTTTAAAGAAAGCTCACAGAGTGATGAAAAGATAACATTTTCTGTTTCTATTGAAGACTTCTTAAAAACATTGATTTTCAGTCCATGTTAATCAAGAGTCTTCGTTGAAAATGATAGAAACCCAATCTAAACTGCTTAAGCCGAGAAAAATAGGTAAAATGTATTGGGTTAACTAACTGAAGTTCGCAAAGTTGTAGCTGATTTGGGACATGACAGGAGGCAAGGGGTCAAACAGTATCAAATTCTACCCCATCCTGCCCCTTTGCCCTTCCTCTCTTGGTGCTGCTTTCTCCTGGATTGATTTTAAATTCGGAAAACATATCTTCATGAGGGGGCAAGGATGACCATTAGCCACTCCTCCAGGCCTATTTTCTGCCAGGTCATTCATTCCAACAAAACACACAACTCCTGCTTCCCAGCCAGACCCACAGAAGCCCTAGGATCACATTTCATAGGTCTGGCTTTGCCTTACTCACACTCCATAACCAATCATATGATCTGGGGATGGAATTGTCTACCTCTAATTGACCAGGCCTGGTCTACATCAGCCCCGCTCAACCCACATAACTCAGAATGCAACAAGGATGATTTCCCTAGTAAAACTGGGGTATTATTCCAAGAAGAAGAAAGAAAGAATGTTGGATGGGAAAAACAGCGATTTCTAAGAACCCAAAGGGAGTAAAATGACACATCCCTTAAAGAAACTTGGACAACAGATAGAGAGTCCCAGGTTTTGCAACAAAGTTATGATGTTGAGGAACATTTTCTGATGTTTGTCACAATCACAAATGAGGTGTTTTTGCCAAATACCCTAAGTTTCCAAAGAGTTAATATTTCAGAGGATGGGAGATGGGGAAACATTTGGATCACATCCACCTGTATTTCATCTCCCCGCTTCCATATTAGATTTTTCTCTCCCTGTCTCTTTCTCTCTCTCTCTCTCTGTCTGTCTCTCTCTCTCTCTCTCTCTCTCACACACACACACACACACACACACGCACGCGCGCACACACACATACACTCTTAAATATATACAATGAGTTTATTCACCTCAGAAGCAGGGATGTGATACCAGCTGGAGGGTTTCACTAACATGATTGAAATATGGTTAAGTGATTTTCAAGTATACAGTGATTTTCACTGTGTAACTATAAATAGATGCTCGGGGGAAATTCTCTTTCCCCAATCCTATTGACTTATGACAATGTATGTGGAGATCCAAGCTCTGAGCAGAGTGAAATATGACTTTGTATTGCAGTTGCTTTCTGCCAAAGATAAAAATCACTTTACATAAAAAGAGCCTATTCCCACCAGGTGAAAAGCTGCTCTTTTGTAATAAAACACAATGCTCTGGAAAACCACATTAGCTTCTGTGTGCTGTTGGAGCTCCACTTAGGGAGGCAGAGTAGTAGCAAGAGCTTAAAATGTGGCAATCCATGTGCCCTCTGGTTGTTCTCTTGCTTGGCCTTTTCTTACCTTGGTGACCTTATCTGCTTAGCTTGTCAAACCTAAGTTTCCTTGTTTATTCAATGATTTGACATGCTTACCTAAAGCATATGGGGTTAAGAGGGTGAAATAAAATAAAACATGTAACATGGGGCCTGGCATATCATAAAATCACTAAAGAATTGGTGATGGATGAGTATGTGATTATTAGTATAATGGGATACAGTAAATGGAATATAATGATTCAATGCAAGTTAGGCCAAACAGTACTTTTATCCTATTTTTGAGAAACTGGACTTTTTAAAAAGAAAGGTATTAGGAATACCATCAGGTTTTGTGACACCTGTAGTAATTCATCTGCCTGGAGTGTAGTTTCCTCATCTATGAAACAAAAGATTCAAATAGGATCTAAAATTCTCAGGAAAACATTCCTGTGGATTTAGTTTTCATACATTGTAAGGACGTCCTAAATGGTTTCAAACCAAAGCTAGCCTTTAAGTCAGGTCAAGCAATGAAGAGGTAGTGGCAGAAACTACTAAAACATTAAAATTGCATTTCTCTTAATACCTGTATCTTCATATAGCTAGAAACTGAGTTGGGCTGTCAAAGTTTGAATTCAAATCCCGTTCTTTCTTTTTTCTTTTATTCTACATGAATGAACTGAGGGCCTGGCCTGGCCTGTTCTGTCCCTATCTTATGCTATCCATGGGAGTTGTATTTTAATTGGAGGAGGGGGGGAATAAAAATATGTAACCCAAAATGAATAACTGCAAATTATGCCACTGTCTATGAAAAAAAGAAAGCAAGCAAGGAAACAAATATTACTACGACTCATGCCAGCCTCATTTTCATATAGAAAGGACTCTAAAAGGAGGTGATAAGCTAAGATACAGAGTAAAAGCCTTCAACCATGTGAAGGGAAGAAGGAAACCACTCCAAACAGAAGGGAAAGCAAGTGGAAAGGCCCTGGGGTAAGATGTATTTGCGGACTAAATGACAAACACGGCTAAAGTTTAGTACGTCAGGGACAGTGGTAAAAGTTGTGATTGGAGAAAGGAAGAGGCCAGGTCACACATGGCCTTGTAATGTGTTGTCAGAGTTTGCATTGTCCTCTTTGTATCTTGCAAAGGACTACAGTAATAGAAATTATGATTTAAAACCACTCTTGCTTCTGTAAATAAACAAGAGAATATAAGAATGGAAGCTAGAAGATCAGTTAGGAATTTCTCAGAGAAATTCAGGGTAGAGACAACGGTGAGCTAAACTAGGTAGTAATAGTATAATGCACAGGAAGAAATATTTCAGTCTTATCCCTGGCTGTGTGACTGACACCAAATTTCTTTTTAAATCATTAGGACTCAATTTCACTGTCCGTAACATTAGCAGGTACAACACAACCTCTAAGGGACTAGTATGTCAACATTTTATTCTAATTTCTAAAAATCTCTAAGCCAGACCAACTCTTTCGTTAAATTCACATGGCTTTGATGCACTGATTTGCTCTTACCAGCTTTCTTGCCGGGCCCTAAGGTAGAGATGTGAGGTAACCTGCCAAGAAATAAGAAATGAGTGCAAGTCTTATTAAGAACTGTGGGAGTTGGCTGGCCTTGAAATGGCATTATCTCTTCTGTTTTACACTTAGGGTAGTTTCAAAACAGTCTATTCAGTTGCGTACACGAATTTCCAATTCTAAATTCAAACTACAAATTTCATAAACCCAGATTCTGAATGTTATGTTTCATTTTATGGTGTTTAGGATGATGGTTTTCATGAAGAAGGGCAAAAGATTAAAAAGAGCTATGATGAAAGTTTAATTAAATGAGGGATTCGAAAGAAAAAACTCTCCAAACCTCCTCCAACATTTTTCTATCTAGTGTTCAGAGAAAAATGGTAAATTAATAGAAGAGCAAAACAGTGTGGGATGCCAATACATTCAAGAAAAGCCAAAGTTCATTTCTGCCTGCAGATTCAAACACTGCTGGCAGATCAATGTGAGCTTCACAGTGTGGTTTGCAAAAATCGTTCTGCAGCTAATATTCTCAAGGACAAGACACAGCCTGCTTTGACTACTCTTCAGAGTTTGCCCGAATTGCTGTGGGAAGCGATATTTTCCACTGGGAGGACTTTGGAGCCTAGATAGTTACAGCACCCATAAATCAAATCATCAAGATTTCACAAAAGTAGAGAGGATTTTTGGTGTTTGCTTTTTTCCCCTCCCCCACATATAACTCTGTGGTGGGGTCTGGGGTCAGTCTAGCTTGTGTATGATTAGCCATACTGAAAAGTCTAATGTGTACTTCTGCTTTAATTTAATGAGATACGACTGCTTGTGCTTTCTCTCTTTCTGTTTCTGTTTCTCTCTTGTTTAGCTGCTTTCTCTAGAAATGATTCCATTACCAAAGGACATTATTTTCGTCATTTTGTTGTTGTTGCAAAATTAACGTAGACCATATACAATTTGCAAAAGCAGAAGCATGGTCTGGGTGGGCCTATGAAGTTAATATTTCTTGAGATAGGCAGGCAAAAAAGATATGTTATGTTATATGTTGTATTAAATTTTATTTTTAAAAATTAGTTTTAAGTTTGCAGGATAAAGTTAATTGATAGAGATATATATATCTATAGATATAGATATAGATATATCTATAGATATAGATAAAGATATATCTATATATATATATGTATTTGCTGAGCACATCTAAGGAAGAAATTATGGCAGGTACTGGGGTGATAGCAGTGAACTAGAAAACAAGAGTCCTTCCTTTATAAGTCTGGGACTAAAAGAGAAAGCAAGCAAAATAAGCAAATAATTAAAATATAATAAGTAATGTTGGGGAGAAATATCGAGGGCAATATTTGTGGGGGAGTGGAAGACGTCATATTTAAAGGTAACTGCCAAGGGGTAGGAAGAGAGGAGAGATATCCAAAGGCTTCGAAAGAATGTGTTCTGTTGAAGGTGCAGAGCAAAACCAGTGTGACTGGAAAGGAGAAAGAAGGAAAACGGGCTTCAAGCAAGATCGTCTGCATTGTCAGACTTGAGATCATCCAAGGTCTTGTAAGATTAGGGGACTTTTTTTATATATAAGTCATAAAAAAATCACTGTGGGGGAAACAAACACTAAACAGGTATGCAAGATAATTTCAGATAAAGTATATGAAGCAAAACAATGGGATAGAGAAAGTTTAGAGGAGACAGTGATCAGGAATATCCTCTATGAGGAGGTGACATTTGAACGGAGACCTGAATGGGACAAAAGGGCTAGTGGAGAAGAGATCTAAAGAAAGAGCGTTTCAAGCATTAGAGTAAATGGAGCAGAAACCAGGAAGCAGGACTGTGTTGTTTGTTTAATACACAGAAAGAAAGAAATGGTTAACTGGAATTTGGACTTGGGACTTGAGTTTAAATTCAAAGTTAATTATGCTGCCCCCAAATGTGACTACCTAACTGAGTCTGCTGTTTGCTGAGGATTAGGGGCTTTTTCTGTTTCACTAGATGGTAAGTACCTGAGTATAGCGACCAGGTCTTCCTTATTTCTGCAAACGTAGTATCTGGGCCCCATCTAGTACCTGTTAGACTCTCAGTAAATATTTATTGAATGAAGACATCTCTACAACACAGTGACTGTACATCTACTGTTAAAATTCTAAGACTAGAGAAAAACAATTTAAATGTTAAAATTCAGTCAGCCAATTGGTAATTTAATAACCCAATTTTTAAAAAAACAAACCCAGAAGGCAAAGTATTCAAACCATTTCTAAGAGTAGCTACAGACTGAATAACAAGAAAGGAAAAAAATTGTCTAAAGCAAGACTTCTCAACATCAATGCTATTAACATTTGAAGCTGAATAATTCTTGGTCATGGGAGCTGTCCTGAGCATTGTTTAGTGGCATTGTTAGTCGCTATTCACTAGTTACTACTAGCATCCCCCTGTTGCGACAACCCAAAATGTCTGCAGACATTGCCAGATGGCCCTATTGAGAACACTGTTATAAAAGTATTAATGCCATGCCACTTTCTAAAATGTTGCAGAAGTTGTTGTGCCACCCAGTGGGTTTTCAGTTATTTGTGTGCAAAGTTCAGTTGATTTGTGTGCAAGAAGTATGATAAATATGTCCCCTGAGTTGAAATACTGTATATCACACATGCATTCTTAACAGAAAACAAAGATGCTTAATATTTTATTATTTCTTATGGTTTGTGATCAGACATCCATCAATGTAAAAGAAACCAGTTTCTTCTAAGTTTTACTTTATAAATATGTAATATAATTGTAGAGTAAACCTCCTTTATCATCCTGATGGAGGATCAGACTAATACCTGTCTTGAGTTTTACCAGGATTTTATTTTATTTTTAAAATAGTTTGTGGAGGGAGGGAGGAGGGAAAGGTTTGATATGCAATATGCCAAAATCTGTAGAATAATACAGTTCCACTTCATCAAGCTGTACTATAAAGCTAGCTTTCCTATACAGTTTAAATAATTTTAAAAATGACTTTTTTCTGATTTTAAATATTCAAAGAATATAGGCAAGTATACAAGAGGAAATTAAAATCATCTATAATCCCACAACTGAGAAATAAGTATATACATTATTCTTTCATGGATTTATTTATTCCTTCATGAAATTATGTGCCAGGCACTGTGCTAAGGCTGGAAATACATGAGAACAAGATGTATAAGTTACCTCCTTATGTACACCTACTTGCATATATATTAGTGCATATATTAGAATGTGTATTCCACCTCTATTCATATCAGATTCATACCAGGACATCTAGATGGTTAAGTAATGCTTTGGCTGGCAATTGTTTGGCTGTCAGTGAAGAAACCTGAAAAACATTAACTTAAACTTTAAGGATATTATCTCATTTTCATAAGAAATTTGAAAGAGAGTCAACCAGGGCTGATGCTCTGAATTTATACTTCCATTGAGTACTCAGGATCCTCCTGGCTTTCTGTTGTGCCACTTCTAAGCATGGAACCATTGGTTTCAAGCTTGCAAAACAGCTTCTCCTTCTTAAGGTATTTGTCCAGGTTCCTGATTGGAAAAGGGGAAAAAGGCAAAGGGAAAAAAAAGGCAGATGTTCCCCGAATCTGAGCCCATAAAAGAGCTTTCTCCAAACTTAAGAGTTTTCCCAATAACATCCATTTATATGTTACTGTTTGGAACTATTTCACATGGACCCCAAGATGCAAAAGATAGAAAAAATAGTACAAACTTACATTAAGTTAAAAGTGATGGATAGCTTCCGAAAAACAGACATAATCCTTGCCTCCTTCTCTAAGATAACAACTAAAGGTTTAGTATTAGACTTCTAGCTTCTTGTCTAAGTGTAGAGAAATACACACAAAAGCATTAAGGTCGTCTTTCCATCCCAATTAAAAGGGGATGATAAACATTTTCCTCTACTCAACAATGTATCATGACAACTTTTCAGGTCAACACATTTAGGCATAAGTCATTTAGAAATAATTGTACAATAGTCCATGCTATGAGTAAATCACAATTACGAAACTGTCCCACCATAATAGATACATAGATTCTCTCAAAATTGTTGTTATTACAAATAAAGCCCAATACATCTTTATACAGTATCCTTACACAAATGAGTGACTTTTTTCTGTAGATAGGCTAGAAATAGAATTGCCAGGTCAATATGTGTGAAGCATGTGTAAACATTCTAATGAGTACTTTCAATTGCCTTTCAAAAAGGACATAATTATTTAAAGTCTCACCAACAGTAGCTGCAAGTTTCTTTTTCTCTTCATTCACACCGACAATGAATATTATCAGTCTTAAAAGACTGGTAATGTTTCCTAAGTTCTCAGGCAATAATATGTCTCCAGATGGATTTATTTCCAAACTGTTTATATAAAGAATTTCACATACACTCAAAAGCAGAACAAATAATACAAACTAAGAATCCCATTACCAGTCACCCAGCCTCAATAATTACCAATATATTGCCACACTTGTTTTATCCGCACATAATTTAATCATTTTTCTATTTTTGCTACCATCCTTTTTTTTTTTTTTTTTTTTTTTTGGAGGGAGACAGGTTGTTGTATCTTTTACTTCTTATTCTAGTAAGAATTTTGATTTTCTCATACATCCTATGTATTTGTCTTAAAGCTCACAGCCATGCATCAAGTTTTCTGTCTAGGGCAGAGGTGATGCCATCACTTTCCCGCTTCTGCACCTGGGTAAATAGTATTAATTGATCAATATATCTTTTTGCTGTAAGCCCAGGTGTCCCTTGCACCTTTTCTTAGCACAGTGCTTTGTACTTATGGTTCTCAAACTTCAGCATACCTAAGAATCACCTGGAGAGCTTGTTAAAATACACATTCCCACACCAACCACCCTCATAGATTCTCATTCAGTAGGTCTGGGATGGGAACTAAGATTCTACATTTCTAACAAGTTGCCAGATGACACAGATTCTGCCTATCCACACACCATAGTTTGTTAGCATTGTTCTAGACCAGTGCTTCCAAATTTTAATGTATATATGAATCACTGGAGATTGTGTTCCAATGCAGAGTTTCATTCAGTAGGTCTGCTTCTGGCCCTGATATTTATCTTCTCTAATAAGTTCCAGATGATACTCCTGGAGCATAGACTAAATTTGAGTATCAGACCCTCAATAGCCACTACTATGCACAGTTGGCTTGTGAAGTGAAATTAATCAGCCATGTCTGACCTAGAACCAAGGACTTACTTGATTTTAAAGTTTCCTAAATATCATTACATAGATATTGTAACCAGGATAGCTAAAAATTATTCAACTGAGAAACTTTTCTTAAAATTTAGATTTCAAGTCTGTACAATGAGAAATTGTCCTTCATGAGAAATTTGGGGAGGAGTCCAGGAATCTATTCTTTATACAGTTCTTTTGCCAACCTTGGAGCCCAGGTAAGTGTGGTAGCCACTACTTTATGCTTCTTGGATGATGCATAGGTGTTCATTCTTGGATTCATCTGATCCCTCCCCTAATTATTCATCTTATCAAGATACAAATGTTGGCACTGACTTTTTACATGACTACATTAGATGCTATGGGTCATACGGAGAAGAATTAGGCATAGAGTCTACTTCTCTAGACCTGATAATCTGGTGAAAGAGATTGACATAATAATACATAGTCACTACTATGGGAAGTCAGAGCAGAAAAACTGTTTCCTCTCCTTCTTGGTATCCTCCTTCCTGAAACTTATATTAAAAACATTTGCTCAGGAGGAAATTTTCCATTTCAAATAGAAATCTCATAAAAACATAGAAATGCCAAGGAGATAGTTTTCCATGTAATATTAAGTCATAATATGGGCTTTGCTCTTGGGTTGTGTTCCCAGTTACTAGCTAGGTTTTAAGTATAACACAACATGTGCATTACACAGTACAGATAACAGTGAGGAAACGAATGCCACCTAGAGAATCGTAACTTTTTTCATTTCTTGACTTTGGAGAAATTTCAATTTGTAGCCTTAATGATATACAACTGTAGATTTTTCCATTTTAAGTAATGTGCTGATTGAAGTCTTGCATAGTGTTCTTATTTTCCCAAATTCTCATCCTGCACAAAATTCCCAAATTCTTGCATTCCCAAATTATCATTTATATACAGAATGTAAAATTTCTAATAAAGCTATTAGTGTAGGTCATTTGTTTACTGTCTGCTGAATGGGGCTATTCACTGTCATTAAGATTCTGAAAGAAGCACTTGAGAAAGCAGAATAATGGAGAAGAAGAAGAGCTGTAATCAAGCCTGAAAAGGGGAACTTTTAAAAAGGGGAACTGAGACATCTTTCAACAGTGACCTTTATAACACTGATATTGGACTGAGACTATAATTGTCCCTCACTCTTTTCAGTGGTCAATACTCTGCTCACCACAACTCATTCTTTCAATACCATTGATCCCTTTAACAACCCTGGCTGGCAATCTCTCTTTGTAAGTTACAAAGTTAGTGGCATTCATTCTGCCCTGTGTGGTGGTTCATTGTTAGGCGGTCACAACATTCTATGTCTTGTTGGTGCAGTCTGGTAAGTGAATTAGGAAAATTTTCAGATGGTAAAGACGGCCTTTTAGGCAAGATATCATATGGTTAAAGGGAAGCATGGTATAAACCAGTGGTTTCACATCATTACAAAACAACCCTACCTCCACTTTTAAAGGAATTGACCATGCATTGAGCGGACTTTTGGGTTTTTTTCCCCCTTCTGCACAGTGGGATGATTAGAAATATTTTGATTTGAAGGAGAACCCAAATTATATCACTCTCATGGATCTAAAAATTTGGGTCATGGGACTTCAGGGATTGGAGAGAACTGTAAAGATGGAGATGCAATTTGCTTAAGTTGTGCCAGAAATAGGAATCAAATGACAATAATAAAACTGCATTTACTCTCAGGATAATAATCAATTTCTTCAGATAAGTTCAGATCTTGGTTCTTCTCAACTTTGTGTTCTTAAGCGATTAGCTTATCCTCTCTGACACCTAATCTCCTTACTTTTTAATGATTATAACAACAATATCTATTTTAAAAAGTGTTTTAGAGAATTAAATGAGATGATATTTGATAAATATATATATTATAATAATGTTCTTTATGGTGGTATGTAACTTATTTCTTATTCCTATGGAATATTTTTATGGAATAAGAAATCCATTAAATTTCTAATAAAATATTTTACAATAAGTTGTTTAAATTTTTTATTTACATTGTTCCTTTTGATTCTTCCAGCAGCCCTGTGTGATAGGCATGATAAATCTTTTAACTGAGGTTTTATAGATAAGCAAAGTAAGTCTCAAAAGGTTAAAGGGAAGAATGGATATAAACTGGCAGCTTCATACATTACAAAACGACTTAAAATTCCACAAAAAGAAAACACTATACCGTGTTTCTCTTGAGATTATCTTTATACCATGTTAATATTTTATTTTTAGTATTTTAAAACCCAGGAGTGCTGAAAACATGGTAGGATATCAAGCTCTAGAAGTAGTTATTTAAGATATTTTGATTTTGCTTGGCACCAGTTTCCACATTAACCATACACACACACACACACACACACATACACATATACACACACACACATATATGTGTGTGTGTGTGTGTGTATGTGTGTGTGTGTGTATTTTGAGATGGAGTCTTGCTCTGTTGCCCAGGCTGGAGTGCAGTGGTATGATCTTGGCTCACTGCAACCTCCACTTCCTGGGTTCAAGTGATTTTGCTGCTTCAGCCTCCTGAGTAGCCGGGATTGCAGGCACACCCCACCATGCTCAGCTGATTTTTGTATTTTTAGTAAAGACAGATATCAGGTCTCGAGCTCCTGACCTCAAGTAATCCACCTGCCTCGGCCTCCCAAAGTGCTGGGATTCCAGGCATGAGCCACCGTGCCTGGTCCCATGGGAAGCTTTTACATTGCTTGGGATACTTAAAAGAGTGGATGCAGTTGTGGCACCATTATTCACTTCTTTGACTTCCTTATAATAGAGGATTGATATTATTTCTGATCCACAGAAGAGAGTGGAATCATTGTTTTAGTCTATTCTCAGGCTGCTAATAAAGACTTACCTGAGACTGGGTAATTTATAAAGGAAAGAAATTTAATTGACTCATAGTTCAACATGGCTGGGGAGGCCTCAGGAAACTTACAATCATGGTGGAAGGGGAAGCAAACATATCCTTCTTCACAAGGTGGCAGCAAGAGGAAGTGCTGAGCAAAAGTGGGAAAGGCCCCTTATAAAACCATCAGATCTCATGAGAATTCACTCACTGTCACAAGAACAGCAGTGTGGAGGTAACTGCCACCATGATTCAATTACCTTCCATCAGGTCCCTCCCACGACACATGGGGATTATGGAAACTATAAATCAAGATGAGATTTGGGTGGGGACACAGCCCAACCATCTCAATCACTTTGCTCTCTTCTCATTCTTGATGACGGTGATCATGGACAACAGGTATTGCACACTTACCATGGATCAGGCACTGTTCTGAGTACTTTGTGCATTCTTGTGCATAATCCTCCCAATGACCTTGTGGAGTTGTGACAGTAAATGTGTCACAAAAAATAATCTCTAAGTAATAGTTAAAACACAGCCGTTTGTGTATGACTTACTTCTTAATACAAAGTTAAGAGCTTTCAAGGTTCTCCAGGCAATGTCATTTTAACTCCCTTGCATTCTGATGCGTTCCCTTGAATGCGAGAAAAGGAAGCACAGTTGGAGCAAACTCATGGAGTCCACACCTGGGAACAACCCAGGGAGTGTGTTCTGCTCCCCGGAAAATATCATCTGTTATGAGTATCATAGCAAAAACAAGGCTGGGAAGGGCTATCCTAAAGCATCTTGTCTGTGAAGAGGGAAATCACTGGCTTTCATTCTCTAGTGAATCAAGCCTGATGTATGCAGTAATTTTATGGGTAAGTCCCCCAACCTTTTATTTCAATGAGATGATCTGAAGTATATCAAATTCCAGGTTAACTGATTCCAGATCTGTTCTTGCTAAACTGTTGGTCAGTTGATCCATGAAAGGGGTCTTGGAGCTTGTAATCAGATGAGCTGATATTACTTTCTGGTCCTGAATTATACTAGGGTTTTGGGCACATATCTTAAATTTCTCTGAAACTCAGTTTGATTTATAATACGATAGGAATCCTATTGCATAATATTTTACTTTATGGCTGATTTTGGAAGGTAACCTTCCTCATTGAAGCTGTGAATCTACTATATTTTTAAACTCTCAGAACAATAAAGAGATGTAGTGTGCTTTATGATAATAGAGAATTAATACTTAAACCAAATAAGTAAACCCTGCACACACGCAGGAATGCTTGAGGCCATTCTGCTATACTTCCTCACCCTAGAGGTTTTATAACTATCTTAAAATGCAGAGGGGACAAGAGCCCTGAATCTGCACATGACTGTTTTTCTTATAGACTAACCAGCTGGTTCTCAAGCTTCAGTATGCACATGTATTACTCTTTTGGATTATACACACCAGGTCAGGTATATCCTAGTTTGAGGGCAATTAAAAAGATTTTTAAAGTAATTTATGCATAATTTTTATACCTCTAAATCTAATATATTTCTCATCATTCTTGTAAGATAAAACACCATGGCATTACTACATTCCTGGGTGCATCCTGGCCCTGAGCATTTGCAGTGAACACTCCTAAATGCCTCTAAGCATAAATTTCCTTTTCAGTAAAATGGAGTAATAAAACCCACCTTGAAGTATTTTTGTGAGGACCTAATTAGATTCAAAATTATATCTACACAAAAGGTCTTAGCATATGCCTGGCATATTATAAGTATTTAGCAAATGTTACTTCCCTTCCTAACTCATCCTACCCCACAACACATCCCACAGCACAAAGCAGGGATGGGTAATCATTCCTGGCTTTAAGAGCATGTGGCTGTTTTTATCAGCCCTCAACTTTCTTTTATACATTGCATGGCTGCATAATTGGCAAAATTTTCATTGATCAGTTGAATCCTCCTGGATAAATGGTTGTGCAGTATTGCACATCCTGTCAAGTTAAGTATGCCATAAGTAAAAGGATACATCAACTTTAACCAGAAGCCAAGACCTGATATTTCCTGCAATGCAGAATGCCTGTTGCTCTTTATGATGTTATCTGCAACTGACCAGGTTGTCATTAGGCTTTTGATACTGAATCTGCATCAGTGCCCACCTTGGCCAAATAATTTTGAAAGAGGGAAGAATTAAATGAGATTGGAATATTTCTATGTTTTTCATCCCTACTATCCTTAATTGAACTTCTATTGATGTCAGAAGGTATCACTTTAAATAGTAGGCTCCTACTAATGTTTCAATGCTTCTGAAATTGTTGGGTTATTCTTAATTTTCTTGCATGGATTTGGGAATTAAAAAATACATTTGCTATCACTGCAAATCCATCAGAATGGCCAAAATATAAAAGAATGATAATATTAAGTGTTGATGAGAATGTGGAACCAATTGAACGCTTGTACAACTTTGGTGAGAATGTCAAATGTTACAATGTTAAAAAAATCTTTTTGGCAATTTGTAATAAACTATATGTCTCTCCTCTGACCCAGAAATTCTTTCACTGAGCATGTGTCTTCAAAAAGATTGCCCAGTCATGCTTTTAGCAGCTTTCTTCACAGTAGCCAAAATTGGAAACTACCTAAGTGTCCATCAATAGGAGAATGAATAGAAATGAATTGTGCTATGTTCACACAATACAAAATTGCCCAGAAATAAAAAAGAGAAGGCTAGGTATAGTGATTCACACCTGTAAATTCAGCATTTTGGGAAGCTAAGGCAAGAGGATCATTTGAGCACAAGAGTTCAAGACCATCCTGGGTGACATAGTGAGAACCCCATCTCTATCAAAAAAAAATTTTGTTTTAAGTTAGCATATGCCTATAGTATGCTACTGCAGTACTAGCTACTGGGGAGGCTGAAGTAGGAGGATTGCTGAAGCCCAGTTTGAGATCAGTCTGGAAAACATAGTGAGACCCTGTCTCTACAATTTTTGTTTTATTTAGCCAGCCAACTTGGCACATGCTTGTAATCCTAGCTAGCTACTAGGGAGGCTGAGCTGGGAGTTAGAGGCTGCAGCAAGCCATGACTGTGCCACTGTACTCCAGCCTGGGTGATAGAGCCAGATCCCACATGTAAAAAACCAACAAACAAATTGCAAATGCATTCAACATCATGGATGAAACTCAAAACACTATATTGAGTGAAAGAAGCAAGGCAAAAAGAGTTTTACTATATAAGTCCATTAATGTGAATTGCAAGAATAGGCAAAACCAATCTATGTTGGTAGAAGTCAGAATAGGATTTACCTCTGAGAGTACCTGATGACTTGTAGGGACATAAAGGAATTTTCTGGGAGGATGAAAGTGTTGTAAGTGTTGTAAATATTGATCTGGATGGTGCTTATACATAGATATGTAAAAATTCATGAAGATACACTTTTAAGATTTGTAGATGTTACTATATGTGCATGTATGCCTCAAAAATGTCAAACAACATATATATATAGCAACATATGTACATATATAGCAACACACACACACACACATATATATATTTATGTTGAAGTTATTGTGCATATATATATATAGTGCTAGAGGAGATTTATTAATATAAAGTAAGATGTACCACAGGAAATTAATGACTTTATATAAAAAAACTTCTGAATACCCAGTTTCTTCAGCAAATATGTGGCATGAGAAAGGGGAGTAAGAAGTAACTGTTACAGATTAAAAATGATTTGAGACATATCAATCACTTGCAATTTATGTGGATTTTGTTTGGGTCCTGATTTTTTTTAATGTGAAAAGATTTTTGAGTGTGATCATGCAATTGTCAGTAAGGGTGAAATGATAAAAGTAATGAGATTTGCATTAAATATTTCAACCAACAACGTGAGAACAAAGAGATGAAGCAAGAATAGCCAATCATTGAATATATGGCCCAGATTTATGAATTAGGAGACTGAAACATGCAGTAGACCAGGCTGGGTGCGGTGGCTCATGCCCATAATCCCAGCACTTTGGGAGGCTGAGGCAGGCCGATCTCACAAGGTTAAGAGATCGTGACCATCCTGGCCAACATGGTGAAACCCCATCTCTACTAAAAATACAAAAATTAGCTGGGTATGGTGGCACACACCTGTAGTCCCAGCTACTCAGGAGGCTGAGGCAGGAGAATTGCTTGAATCCAGGAGGCAGATGCTGCAGTGGGCCAAGATTGCACCACTGCACTCCAGCCTGGTGACAGAGCAAGACTCCATCTAAAAATAATAATAATAAAAAAATTTTAAAAATTTAAATTAAAAATATTTTTAAAAAATAGACCAGTATTAGGAGAGCTGAGGGGTGAGTTAATGAGTCTACACTTGTCCATTGGGCTATCCAAGAGAAAACTGTTGACTGTGTGAGACAGGAGCTCCTCACTGAAGTCTAGCCTGGAGATAAAGATGTCAGGCTGTCTCTGAAGTTGCAGCTCAGAGTTTGAAAGAAATCAGATCAGGAAAATATTTGGAATGGGCAAAAGAGCTAGCAGAAACTGAAGACCCTCAACACTCAGAGAGTGTACAAAGGAACTAGAGACCCCAGAGGATGCAAAGAAGGATTAATAAGGAAGAACTGGGAGGAGGAAAAACACCCAAGAAAGTTAGGAATTACAAAAACCAGCTCTTGAATTTCATTCAGCAAGTATTTTCTGAGTACCTGCTATGTAGGCACTGGAATTGAGTTATGGAGAGGTCATTGCTGACATCTTCCCGGGCTGTCCCAGAGATATGAGGGGACAAGCACAAGGTTGTAGTAATAGAGAATAATCAAGATATGGAGTATTCACTCTAACTAGAAGGGTAAGAGAGAAAATCCATACGGGAAATTTGAGAGAAAAACTCTCTATTATTTGTGCGGGTATAACAAAAGGAGACCACCTCAACAGGAGAGCCAAGCCCCCTGACATCAAGCTCTTAACAGGACCATCCTTGGTGCTGTACAATTGGAACAGAGGCTCATCGCACTTCCAGCAAGGGAAACACAGCGGTTGTGGGGCCCCCGTAGTCAGCCACAGTACAAATAAAAGTGCCAGAGAACAGTCAGTTCTCAGGCCTAGAATTGAAAGTGATCAGCTTTCATATTTCCTGGGGCTCTGCATGTCCAAGTGGAGACCCTATTTGCCAAGTCTCACCCTCAGTTAATTTACTTTCCTTTTATTTTTCCTTACTACTGAATTGAATTATCACCTTCCTGAAAAACTGTGTGTGTAATGGAAAAGCTGACACAAGCCAAAGTAGAATATAGCAGCCCAAATGTGACTCCCATTATCGCCCTATTACATGAGGAACAGGCTGCTCTTTGCCCTTCATTCATCTCCTGCTAACTATGAAAACCTAATCCAGTCGCTTTGTTTTAATGGCAGCTGTTCTGCTCTGACCTTTGCTGCTCCCCCACCCTCCTCCTTGAGAGAACAGATGAGTTCCATTTGGGGTTGAAGTTATTGTGCATGAAAATCACCTTAAGGGGCAATGAGATTTTTTTCTTTGCCTTCACAGGACAGGGAGCATTAAGCACTGCTCTCTGTCCCTTGAAGTCCAGAAGTGTGCATCTGGCACTCTGCAAGAACCATCTCACCACATTCTTCAGTCCTTTGGACCTCAGTTTTCCATCATTTCTCCTCCCAGTGGCTTTAAAGGTACCTCCTGTTGCTTCTGTATGCATTTTAAGTGTTTAAAAATACATCCGAGGAAATTATTTTAACAGTGGATGTTTCCTGGCTTGCATTGCACACTATATAAACTTCCAATTACGGCTATTTATCCTTCCCTCCGTGATGCCCCGAAGCAAGGCCCATTTGTGAAATCTAATTATACCTCCTTATTTGCCTGGATTGAAGGACATTTTTAGATCTTTCAACAGGCCTACTTCTCAGGTCTGGAGGATTTTGCTTTTTGTTTTTGTTAAGGGGGGCCTCTTTGAAAAAATTTTTCTGAGTACCCTAAACTGATTAGATCCATTTTGTTTAATTTTTCTTAAATATCGATTTTCACAGGCCACTGTCCAGGAGCCATGGTAGATTCCTGTTAGAGAAGCCCTTTCCTTGAGTTCGGAAGCGTCCTTTGCTCTCAATTCTCATTACTTTGCTCTCTGGTCATGAGTGATCTCCCCTCTCCTTTCATGGCTGAGAGTTCATGGCAGTTTCTAATCCAGAATTAGCAGAAGTAGAAAAATCTGCTCCTTGTGGTAATAACTCTCACGCATATGCTGCTGCTCACTCCGCAGTGCAAAACAGAGCCTGGTTCCAGGCCCACGTGGATCCCTGACATTGCCATAGGCACAAAAAGAACATTTAGTTTTTTAAGCAGCTTTGCTAAGGTAAAGCTATCCTTGGGCTTGTATTTGTGTTGAATTCCAAGAAGTCAGTGAAAACAGACATGAGCCAAATAAAATGCAGAATGACTCTGGAAAAATTCCATTTCATTGGCTCAGCTTCCTGGAGAACTTGCCCATGGAAGATTATGTCGCCATTTGCACCGAGTTGGTGCAGCTGTTTGTCAAGCAAGGCTAGATTCCCTTTATTTGTATTCTTACCTCGCCCACCTTTTTAATGATGTCTATCCTCTATTTCTCATCCAGACATTGTTGCCTATCTGCTTTCAATGCTAATGTCTCTCTGTCTTGTTTTCAAGTATCATACTTAAAATATTAATACCCCTTGTTCTTTGATTCTTTGTTTATTCATCTTGTGCAAAACGTAACAGTGAGAACTCCATCTGTATTACATGCTACTGTATGGGCAGATTCAAAGACTTATTAATGATTGTTTCATGATGTGGGAGAGCTAGGGCTTTATATAATCATGCAATTCTTATTCAAAAATGCTCTGCTAGTACTACCCTGTAGGGGGAAAAAATGAAATATGCCTATCTTTTCAAAGATAAAAACAACTAGCTTTGTGAAGATCATTGTAGAAATAACTTAAGTATTGAAACTAGGCCAAGTTACTTCATTCTCCAAGGAGGTTAGCTCACGTCTTGAAGTATTTGGGTACATACATTTTTGTCACATTTGTTGAAGTGAGAACCACATATCATAAATGTACAGTTCAATGAATTTTCACAAAGTATGGGATCACTGCCTGGTGAAGAAATAGTATATTTTCAAGGTGCCTGTTCATGTCTCTAACCCATATTTATTGGTTTCTGCTTTTTATACATAGGTATTGTTTATATACAGTATTTTCAAATGTTGCATATGAATTTTCTGTTCATTGTTTATATTAATAAAAGCCCACTATACAGGTTGCATTTTCACTCTTTTAATGGTGTCTTTGTGACTGTAAGTGCTCCATTTTAATGTGGTCCAACTTATGAATCTTTCCACTATGGTTCATGTTTTTTTGTGTCCTATTTTAAAATCTCTCCTTATCCCAAGGTCATAAAGATAGTCCCCATTATTATTTTGTAGAAGCATTACTACATTCATAATTAGAGCTACATCTGCCCAAAAACATATTTTGGCATTAGTGTAAGAGTCACAGGAAGACACTGGAATATTCTTAGGAGAGGCTTGATATGGACTAGCTGCTATTTTATAAAGACCTTCCTCTCTGAATGCTTTGTGGACCAAAGTTGAAGCGGGAGCAACGTTTAGAATGTTCTGCTGCAGTAGTCCTTGTGAGAAATGATTATGGCTAGGATTTGAGTGAAGATAACAATGAGTAGTTGGATGTCAGCTATGTTTTAGAAATTGAACCTTCAAATTTTGCAGATGAATAGAATGAGGAATGAGGGAAGAAGAGAAATTAATGGTGTCTCCTTGGTTCTTAATTTCAGCAACTGGTGGAGTAATGGTACTGTTAATTAAGATTGAGCAGACAAGAGATCTGTGGAGCAAACTGAATAATTCTGTTTTGCTCAGGTTAATTTGAGATGAATCATTTAAGTGGAAATGAATGAATGAATGAATGAATGAGTAAACCAATGGACTTGTGTAATAAATAAGCAAGTAAGTGGTAGAACTAGGCACCCAGGTGTCTTGACTCTTATGCTTAAAATTAAGATTTTTATCCATTATACCAATATAACCCAGATAATATTCTGTTGAATTCTAGTTTCAAAGTATTATGGAAAAATAAAGATTCCATGGTCAAATAATTTGGCATATTTGATGTAAGAACTCTCTTGATAATTTACTGTATATATTACTTATGTTTCTGAGAAATTCTGCAGGAAAAAAATTACTCCTTAGCTTTAATTAACCCAGTATTTCTCAAATTTATTTTTCCGTAAAAGTGTTCTTACAGGAAGACCTGCAAACATCACATAATACTAGTAGTAATGTTCTATGGAATAATCTTTAGGAGAAACTGTTATTCAATCTACTACCATGTTAACGTGTAAGAAAAAACTCTTAAAATACACAAGCAGTAATCATTATTCTTGTTCACGTCTGTCTATTTCTGTAATCTTATATGAGTAGTGAATGTCTTTTAACTACCCTTTCTCAAGGGCAGTTCCCCCGTGTCATAATAATTGAAAATTAAGAAGTTACAGAGTTGTAATTAAATTGTCCCCTTTGAACCTTTGTTGACTGAAGCTGCATATTAACCACATCCCATTCAGACCAGGAGTAACAAGAAATATTCTGAACACCAACTGCTACAAGATAACATAACAAGCTTTGACAGCTTCCTAATTACCTTACTATCCTGTAGTTAAAAACCCTTTAATACTATAGCAAATCTCTTCTCTTCACGTAAGTCAAAAAATATATCTAATTTTCTCCTTAATTGATATCTATATTGCTGCTTTAAAAAGAATGCACTCCTCCAATATGTTTAACTATTAATTTATAACCTTTGATCTGAATGTGTGAAATAATTTTTTAAAAAGAAATTACTCATTATCAACTGTGAATAGATAAATCTGAAAGCCTCAGCTCAAAATGGGTTTAATCCTATTTAAAAAAAAAAAAAAACCTTGCTTTTTTCCTCAAGATCTAACTTTCTATTTAATAACTATAAATTCTTGCATGTTTTATTTCACCCTGCTAAGCTTTATTTTTTTTTTTCATCTGTAGAATGGGGGAAAATAACAGCCTTAGTGTCGCTGTGAACATCAAGTAAAAATGATGCATGTAAAAGGATTAGAACAGGATCTGACCCATAGAAAATATTCAAGAAATGTTAGTTCTATCCACCTCAGTTATGAAGATTTTTGGATCTGACAACAATATGGGCTCAATATATAGGTGTTGAATTGAAATAACTGTAGCTCACATTAAAGTTACCCTTATTACGTTAACAGAAAAAGAGATATTTAGAGCTAGAGTCTTGGACTATAAGATGTTGTCTAGGACCAGGCACAATTGGCAATGCAACTATGAACAATTGATGGAGCTAGAAGGCACTTTTGAAAATAATGTTATAACATTTATGTATTTTTTTACATGCCTAGTGTTTTGCTAAACTCTTTACAGGAATGATCTCAGTTAATCCCCAAAACAAGGTGGGTAGTATTGCAGATTCCATTTACAACAATATATTAGACCTAGGCTTACCCAAAACCAAAGACCTATTAAGTGGTGGAGGGAGATTTTGATCTAAGACTGTCTGCATGCAGAACTTACACTCTTAACTACTCTATATACTACTGTTGACAGAATCCTGTGTAAACAAGTCATTGTATAAAAAAAGGGAGTGGAGGCCAAAAAACGATCCACACGTTAAGGTAGTGCAGAATCAATATAACATAGAATGTTCATTCCCCACAAAAAACATCTGGATCATGTTAAAAAATTTTTCAAAGTATTTTGAACCAAAATATTATTTATGTCCCCAAAACCACAAATCATACTAGACTGAATACTCCCTTCCAAATAAATGCATGCTTAGAGAATCCTGGGTCACCTGCCATACAAGGGATAATGGAAGTGAAATGCGTTGTCCTGTCTTTAAAATCTAATCATCTAGTGGGAGATGATACAGTACAAGATATCTGATATTTTCTCTATAAATATCTGGGAGGTGGCTGCAAGAATTAGAGAATTTTGTACCAATGAAGTAAAAAATATATAACTGCAGTTTTAGTAAATACGGTTTTAGTTTTCACTCATGTAATTTACTCTCTCATCACCATCTTCCCTCCTAGCCAAAAATCAACCTAGACACAAATTATTCTTTTCCCCTCATATATTACATTAGATGTTATCTACTCTATACAATTAAGCCTATTTAGAACATTTAGTTTACCTCTGTATATATAATTCTTAGTAGCTGTGTGTTATCTACCTAGAGATTTAAGGAAGGGCAAGGCATCTGTCTTCTTTTCCTCTTTTCCCAAACCGTCTTCTTCACAGCTTTTCTTCTTGGTCTTCTTTTGCTTATTTACCATACATACTCCCATTGCTTGAGCCCTACAAATCGAGGCTGCAGAGAGCTGTGATTGCACCACAGCACTCCAGCCAAAGCAACAGAGTGAGATGCTGTCTCAAAAACAAACAAAAAAAAATTCTCATTTACATATGCTTTAGGGTTCATGTAGGTGTTTTCATAATCGTTTGCCTTTTTCCTTTCTTTTTCTTTTTAAAAGACAAAGTCTCACTCTGTCACCCAGGCTGGAGTGAAATGGCACAATCACAGCTCACCGCAGCCTCAAATTCCTGGGCTCATGTGATCCTCCTGCCTCAGCCTCCCAAGTAGCTGGGACTTCTGGTGCTATGCCACCACACCTGGCTAATTGTTTTTTTGTTTGTTTGTTTTAACATTTTGGTAGAGACAGGGTCTCGCTATGTTGCCCAGGCTGGTCTAGAAATTCTGGCCTCCAGGGATCCTCCTGCCTTGTCCTCCCAAAGTGCTGGGATTACAGGTGTGAGCCACTGTATCTAGACTCTTTTCATTTTGATCCTGTGAGAGCTACTAGAAAAACAAAAACAAAAACGAAAAAGACAATCACTTCCTTATTCTTATCCACAGGTTAGATTAAGAGGCATTTCATTGATTGCTTCGCTTCTATTCTCTCATGAATTCTCAAAAGCTACATATTCAATCCTGTACCTTTTTTAGACCGCTAGTATAAAAGGATGACTTTCTTTTTAAAAAATGCCTTAAATTTGTACTAACAGCTACAACCTTCTAGCTGAAAAGTTCACTGGGAGATTTACCTCTGTAAACCAAAGGTGCTTAACCCTTCATAGTTGATGAGATTATTTAATAGTATAATGAAAGTATAGATCCTCTCCCCAGGGAAAAATAATCATACGCTGGCAGCATGTTGAAATAGCATCAGGATCTTCACGTACTTTCTGACATTCACCCATGGACCTCAGATTAAGAATCCCTCTAGATGATGGGTTGATAGGTACAGCAAACCACCATGGCACATGTATACCTACGTAATAAAACTACACATTCTGGACGTGTATCCCAGAACTGAAAGTAAAATAAAAATAGAAAAAAAATCCCCGTTGTAGACCAACCCCATCAATTATCTTGGAGACTGACTTAAGTGTAATGGTTAATTAAGAGTGTGTACTCAGGATCAAATAGACAACTCAAATCCTATTGTCACTTTGTTCTAGATATGTGATCATAGGCAAAGTGTGTAACCAGTCCTGTGATTAATAGCAGTATCTGCATCCTTGGGTCTCTGTAAGAATTAATGAGATATTGCATAGATCAGGACTTAGCATGGTTCCTGGCACATGTGCTTGATCAATGTGAGCTATTGTTCTCTTCATAAAGCATTTGTATTTAATATCTTAGGTTTCTCAGCAGAAACGGAAGTCAGGGCAAAGAAGTTGGTCTTTGGAGACCTTTGGGGGAAATTGAAGAGTGATTTCCAGGTCGAGAACTGTGGTGAGAAAGGCCCTTTTGATTTCATTTTGAGGCCCACTGAGGGACTGCTCCCTCTAGCCCTCTTACGAACGAGGTCAGGAGAAAAGAGAACCTTGTCAAAAAACACAAAGAAGCAGAACTTGATCAAAGCACAGAGAATCTCTCTGCAAAGCTATTGATTAAGATTTAGGATTTTTTGTTCATTTGCTGTGAAATGCACTCAGAGGAACATTACTAAAACATACTCTCAGCAGTTAAAATTGCCTCTGATTTTATGCTTTCTTGAGTCCTTCTTTATTTTAGGAAATATTTTATAATACTCTTAACTGTCAAATTATGCAATAAACAACAAGAATTCAAAATTTAATTTTCTATGCACAATTAAATCAAGGAATCGAAAGGAACAGTGTAATTCCGAACAACATTGCCCAATATAAGTAAAATGTAAGCCACATATATTACTTTAAATTTTCATGTAGCCACATTTTAACAAGTAAAAAAAAGTGAAATTACTTGCAATAATGTATTTTATCTAACCAAATATATCCCCAATATCATCTTAACTTGTAATTGGTATAAAAATTTATTAAAGGGATATTTTGTAAATTTAATTTTATACCAACTCTTCAAATCCAATGTATCTATGACACTTACAGTGTATCTATATTCTGACAATAAACTTTCAACAGTAAAAGTAAAATGCAGTTCTGCCAAAACAATTAAGTCACATTTAGAGAAAAAATGTTTTATACTTTTTCCATTTGTCAATTTACATTTAAATAAGATTAAAAATGCCGCTCCTGGGCTAGGCTTGGCGGCTCACATCTATAATCTCAGCACTTTGGGAGGCTGAGATGGGCAGAAGACTTGAGCCCAGGAGTGTGAGACCAGCCTGGGCAGCATGGTGAAAGCCCATCTCTACGAAAAACATTAGCTGGTCATGGTGGCATGCACCTGTGGTCTCAGCTACTTGGGAGGCTAAGGTGGGTGGATTGTTTGAGCCTGGGAGGTTGAGGCTGCAGTGAGCCATGATCGCACCACTTCACTCCAGCCTGGGTGACAGAGAGAGATCCTGTCTCAATTAAAAAAAAAAAAAGAAAAAATTTAATGCTTGAATCACACAGCCACATTTCACGTGTACAGTAGCCATGAATGGCTAATGGTTATATTAGGCAGCACCGGTTCACAAGGAAGAATCTGAATTTAGAGTCAGAAGCTCTAGGTTTGGCTGGGCGCAGTGGCTCAAGCCTGTAATCCCAGCACTTTGGGAGGCCGAGACGGGCAGATCACAAGGTCAGGAGATCGAGACCATCCTGGCTAACATGGTGAAACCCCGTCTCTACTAAAAAATACAAAAAACTAGCCAGGCGAGGTGGCGGGCGCCTGTAGTCCCAGCTACTTGGGAGGCTGAGGCAGGAGAATGGCATCAACCCGAAAGGTGGAGCTTGCAGTGAGCTGAGATCTGGCCACTGCACTCCAGTTTGGGTGACAGAGCGAGACTCCGTCTCAAGAAAAAAAAAAAAAGGAAGCTCTAGGTTTGAACTTGCTTCTCCTATTTGCTCTCTGTCTTTGCACAACTCTCTATGTTCTCTAAGTCTCAGTTTTGTCCCCTTCAGTCAATCCCCTGAGCCATATATTCACTGTGACAGTTGCATGAGATAATGTAAAGGGAAAGGTCCCAGTGAACTGTAAAATGAAATGTAAACATAAGGTATTTTAAATTTAATAATATGTACAGAGTTAATTATTTAGGGATTTTGAATCAGATTCCACGACATTTGTGGAGGCAGAAGGAAATCATCTCCTTTAAGTATTGCCAATGATGATTATAAATCCTAAAGTTAGGATGCAGTGGGTTGGTAGCTTTTTAAAGCAATTCTTTTTCATACTTTGTTAGGAAAATCAGTGCTTTTATCTTGACTGTAAGTTCTAAGACCTATTTTTTCAGTTAAAAAAAGATTTTTTCAGTCTTTTTAAAAAGTTTAATTGACAATACAGTCTAATGCTGTGTGTGTGTGTGTGTGTGTGTGTGTTTGGAAAAGAAACACACAAAATTGTCAAGCCTGTTTAGCCCCACATAGAAAGAAGGAAAGGAGAGAGACTTGTTTTCTTTCATTGACTTTCTTGGTGTTTCAGTTTTGTTTTATTTTCTTTTTTGAGACAGGGTCTTTCTCTGTCACCCAGGCTGGAGTGCAGTGATGTCATCATTACTCACTGCAGCCTCAACCTAGGCACAAACAATCCTTCTGCCTCAGCTTCCTGAGTGACCAGAATTACAAGCATGTGCCAGTATGTCTGGCTAATTTTCCTTTTTGTAGAGACAGGGTTTTGCTGTGTTGCCCAGGCTAGTCTCTAACTCCTGGCCTCAAGTGATCCTCTCTCCTTCGCCTCCTGTATTCCTGGCATTATAAGTATGAGCCACCAAGCCCAGCTATGTTTCAGTTTTGAACAGAGAAGATATGTATTATTTTTGAAATAAAAATCAGTATAGACGAAAACAAAATCATGTTATATAAGATAAAGAGCTTTAATTCTCCATCAACAACAGATAAAGTTAATCTTCTTTGGAAAATGAGCACCATTATTGCACATGAGAATTAATAGAGATAAACCAATAAATCATAGCTACTTCTCATCAGGGATCTTTGCTCTAGAGAATCATCCATGTGAGCTACAACTTTACCAAAGTCAACACTAGCAATCTGGACCACCTACCCTCGTGACTTTTTGTTTGGGTTCATATTTGACATCCATGTTCATTGTTTTTATCTATAGCCTTTTAAAACACGTGACTTGTCTCTCCACATGGTAACCTGTTGAATTTCAGTTTTAGCCTCTCAGGAGAATTACTGCCTGTTTGGTTGACTTGTTCCCAAGAGCCGCCTAAATGAATTTCTGTCACATATCCCTTGAAATCTCTATTTAGATCACATAATCCTAAACATACCCTTGGAATATGATACAAATTCATCTAGATGTTTTCATGCTAAGCAGCCACAGAATGATAGAATCAACTTAATATATTCAGATTATCCTTTAAAATAATACAAGATATCAAGTGAATTTTAGGGACTCAAAAAGATACTTACACAAAAAAAAGAAAAGATAATATCTCTGCATAGGCTCTTAACAAACTGGCTTTTAGGTCTCTATTGAACTGACTTGTCTCTATGGATACACCTCCTGTTTCAACATACAAGTTGCCCACCTGTGTGCCTCTATATTAATATACATAATAATTATTGAAAGTGTACCATGTGTAGACACTGTGCTAGGTGCTTGGGATACAGTGGTGAAAAGACACAGACATGGCTGCTACCCTTAGGGAGCTTGTTATCATTGGGGAGACCTGTTCATCAAATAACCTTTTGGGAAAATGGTTAATGGAAATTAACAGTAGTAAAGGGAAAAATTTACTACTGGAATGGAAAATTTAACAGTAGTAAATAGCGCATAAAGGTGGGGAAAATGATGATATTGGAGTGTTTGGGGTAAGTGGCCTAATTGGAGATGTCACAAAGGCTTCCATAATTGAACTGAAATCCAAAATATGAAAAAGTGTTAATCAGCCCATAGGAGAGAAGAAGGGTGGACCTTGCAGGTAGATGGAACAGCATGTTCTTACACCCTGAGGAAGAAGGTAAATTAGGACATCCAAGGAGGTCAGAGCAAGCCCATGTAGCTGGAGGTTAGAAAGTAAGCAGGTATATAACACAGGATGACACTGAAGGGGTAGCAGGGTATAAGACATTGCAAAACACAGTAGACCCTGTCACCAATGATGATCTTTATTTTAAGTGAAACCAAAGTAAGTACCCATTTGATTAGGGTATTTCTCTTCATTGACTGAGGTTGTAGGGACTACTTAAAGCATTAAAGCATCACTAGACTATCTTTAATCTTGCACACAAGTCAACAACATGGAACTTTCCTAAGTCTTCAGAATAGTCACTCTCACTTCTGGGTCTTCACCCCGAGCCCCTGGGAAGATTTACAACAAATTTGTTGACTGAGACACCACCGCTACCTCCAACCCCAATTCCTAGAGATTCTGATTCCATAGATCTAGGGTGGGACATAGCCATCTTTATCTTTTAAACATTCGGCTAGTGATTCTAATGGGCAATACGTCTGGGAACTATTGCATTCAAAATTCAGTTTTGTATATTCCTCTTTTAATGATAGATATTATCAACCTCAGTGAAATAGATAATATTACTGGTCATTTTTAAAAATTATTTAATGAAGAGGAAAGTTTACAGCAAGATCTTCCTCTCCTGATATCAGTGGGATTTCTGATCATTCAATTTTTTACATTTTTGGGGTCTTCTGTATTAAGAATATTTCTATATGTTCATATTCCTTCTTTTGCTTTCATCCTTGTGAAATTTCAATTCTTTGTAAGTTAATATTCTATTTATTTTGAACTTAATTAGATCAATTATCACAACAAGCTCAGTAAGTCTAGCATTTTCCAATAGTGCTATATTTATCTTGTTTTTCACTCAATAAGAACTTACTGTGATTCTAGTGCTTTCTTGCAATCAATATAATTTATACTTTCTGAACACTTCAGAAGTAATATAAAAGTGTTTCCCTCTCAGACAAAATTGTTTCATTGGACTTGGAGATGTTTTCCCTGTCCATTAGTTGTTTTTCATCCATTAGTCGGAGTGTCTGTGCTTCCTTTCATCTTCTCCAGTAAGCCTGTGCCCTCAGTCCCTGATGAACACAGGGCAAGCTAATGACACCCTATCTTGGTAGCAGCCAGAGGTGGACACTACTTCTAGTGGAGTCACTTAGATATTTCTTGCAGGAGTTTGAACTAGGGATCCAACATATTGAATTAGTTGATTTGGACTACAGAAGTGAGGGTCCATGTGGGGGCTGAAGGGACTATAAATAACCATGGACAAGTGAAAGTGTGTGTCATACTGAGAAGCCATTTGGGGAGGGGACATCAAAAGAATGAAATGAAAGGGACAGATAAAGGAGGACATTGAAAGGGCTTGCAGCAGTGATCAAAAAATCTTGTAGCTGAGGGAGTGGGACATATAAAAAGAGGGACAAAAACACTTATATGGTTTAGCTGTGTCCTTACCCAAAATCTCATCTTGAATCATAATCCTCATAATCCCCATGCATCAAGGGAGAGACCAGGTAGAAGGAATTGAATCATGGGGGTGTTTTCCCTGGTGCTGTTCTTGTGATAGTGAGCTCTCACAAGATCTGATGGTTTTATAAGTGTTTGGTAGTTTCTCCTGTATTTGTCCTCCTTCCTGCCACTTTGTGAAGAAGGTCCCTTGCTTCCCCTTTGCCTTCCGCCATGATTGTAAGTTTCCTGAAGCCTCCCCAGCCGTGCTGAACTGTGAGTCAATTAAAGTTCTTTCCTTTATAAATTACGCAGCCTCAGGTAGTTCTTATAGCAGAGTGACAATGGACTAATACAGTAAATTGGTATCTAGGTAGTGGAGCACTGTTAGAAAGATACCTGAAAATGTGGATGTGACTTTGGAACTGGGTAACAGGGAGAGAAGTTGGAACAGTTTGGAGGGCTCAAAAGACAGGAAGATGTGGGAAAGTTTGGAACTCCCTAGAGACTTGTTGAATGGTTTTGACCAAAATGCTGATGGTGATATAAGCAGTGAAGTCCAGGCTGAGGTGGTCTCAGATGGAGATGAGGAACTTCTTGGGAAATGGAACAAAGTTCCACATGTCCAGGATGGCACTTCCCACTCAAAGAATGCCTTTGGTCTCTCCTGCTAGAATTTATTATGACCTCTTCATACTGGGAATTTCCAAAAGACAGCTAAGCTACTCTGAAAAATAAACAAGATAAATAGCTCTTGCTATGCTTTAGCAAAGAGACAGGCAGCATTTTGCCCCTGCTCTAGAGATCTGTGAACTTTGAACTTGAGAGAGATGACTTAAGGTATCTTCTAGCAGAAGAAATTTCTAAGCAGCAAACAGTTCAAGAGATGACTTGGGTGCTCAGTTTTACGTATTCACAAAGAGAGGGTTTGGAATTGGAGCTAACATTTAAAAGGGAGGCAGAGCATAAAAGTTTGGAAAATTTGCAACCTGACAATGCAATAGAAAGGAAAAACCCTTTTTCTGAGGAGAAATTCAAGCTGACTGCAGAAATTTGCATAAGTAACCAGGAGTCAAATGTTAATCACCAAAACAATGGAGAAAATGTCTCCAGGCCATGTCAGCGGTCTTCATGGACATCCCTCCCATTACAGGCCCGGAGGCCTAGGAGGAAAAAATACTTTTGTGGACCAGGTCTAGGGCTTTGCTGCATTGTGCAGTCTTGGGACTTGGTGCCCTGCATCCCAGCTGTGGCTAAAAGGGGCCAATATACAGCTCAGGCCACTGCTTCTGAGGGTGCAAGTCATAAGCCTTGGTGGCTTACATGTGTCGTTGGGCTTGTAGATGCACAAAAGTCAAGACTTGAGGTTTGAAAACCTCTGCCTAGATTTCAGAAGATGTATGGAACTGCCTAAATGTCCAGGAGAAGTTTGCTGCAGGGGCAGAGCCCTTGTGGAGAACCTCTGCTAAGGCAGTGTGGACAGGAAATGTGGGATGAGAGCCCCTGCTTAGAGTCCCCACTGCGGCACTGTTTAGTGGAGCTGAAGGAAGAGGGCCACCATCTTCTAGACCCCAGAATGATAAATCCACTGATAGCTTACACCATGCACCTGGGAAAGCCATAGGTACTCAATGCTAGCCCATGAAAGCAGCTAGGAGGGGGACTTTACCCTACAAAGCCACAGGGACAGAGCTGCCTGAGTCTGTAGGAGCCCACCTCTTGTATAAGCATGACCTGGATGTGAGAGATGGAGTCAAAGGAGATCATTTTGGACCTTTAATATTTAATGACTACCTAGGTGGATTTCAGACTGGCATGGAACCTGTAGCCCCTTTGTTTTGGCTAATTTCTCACATTAGCCAAATGTGAGAAAAAATGGAACAAGAACATTTACCCAATTCCTCTATCCCCATTGTATCTTGGCAGTAACTAAACAGCTTTTGATTTTACAGGTTCCTAGGTGGAAGGAAGACTTGCTTTGTCTCAGATGAGGCTTTGAACTTGGACTTTTGGGTTAATGCTGGAATGAAGTAAGACTTTGGGGGACTGTTGGGAAGGCATGATTGGTTTTGAAATGGGAGGACATGAGATCTGAGAGGAGCCAGGGGCAGAATTCTATGGTTTGGCTGTGTCCCCAACCCAAAATCTCATCTTGAATTGTAATCCCCATAATCCCCATGTGTCAAGGGAGAGGACAGGTGGAGGTAATTGAATCATGCATGTGGTTTCCCCTATGCTGTTCTTGAGATTGTGAGTTCTCATAAGATCTGACGGTTTTTAGTGTTTTCTGGTTCCTCCTACATTCATTTCCCTTCCTGCCATCTTGTGAAAAAGGTGCCTTGCTTCCCCTTCCACCGTGATTATAAGTTTCTTGAGGTCTCCCCAGCCCCAGCCATGCTGAATTGTGAGTCAATGAAACCTCTTTTCTTTATAAATTACCCAGTCTCAGGTAGTTCTTTATAGCAATATGAGAACAGACAAATACAATAGATCTATAGAATTTTATCACATGTACAGATTCATACAACCACTAAACAAAATGTTTAGCACCTTTTCTAAAGGTAATACATTTGCATGGTTTTAAAAAAAACAATATTTAAAAAATATTTAATGAAACATGAAAAAGATGGAATTTTTAAGTCAAAGAGAAGAGCATCTGAACTATTTAAGATAATGGGGTCATAACTGAGTTAAAAACTAGCATTGGAGACTCAGCCAATACTCTAAAAACTGTCAGAAGTCTATCAGATGACTGACAATTGGTGCTTATGTGGGAAAGCAAGAAAGAACATCATTTAACTGTCTAGACCAAGTTGAAAGATTGTGTTTCAGAATGATAGCATTGATTGAATGTACATATTTTGGAAATCTATTTTGTTTTGGTAAATTTATTCAGTTTTATGTTCTTAGTTTATATTTGTATTCTTAGTTCATTGGAAGATTTGTTCAGCTTTTTATTCTTAGTTCATTTTATCCCAGTTCTTTTTCTATTAATTACTCATTTTTATATCATGTTATTTTATCTTTTAATAAAATGATGAAATATTTTATAAATATTTGATAAAATAATCACTACAGAAGATCAGATGTTTTCTTTTGCCCTCATTTAGGAAGAGAGAAATAGTTGTAGTTGGAATTTGGAAGGCCAAAGTAGTAATTACATTACAAAGTAATAATTACATTAAATCTTAATTCATTAAATAAAACTACTAGAGATAGAGAGGTGTTTATTTCCAGGACAGTCCAGTGACCTCTAACTGCTTTAGAGACTCCAAGAATTCCCAAGAAAGGCAGTTAAATTCAGTGACTATTTACTGACCATCTCTTATGTATTAAACACCATACACATGTCCAGAATGGCACTTTCCACTCAGAGAATGCCTTTGGTCTCTCCCATTAGAATTTATTATGATCTCTTCATACAGAGCATTTCCAAAAGACAACTAAGCTACTCTGAAAAATAAACAGTTCATATGCTAATAACTGGTAATGGCAATGTACTCTCCCAGCTACTTATCCGTTGCCCTTTTCTTTCCTTGTTAATCTTTCTTTTTTTTAATTTTGAATCTTTGTTCTGTTATTCATAAAAGTTCCAAGAGAACAGAGTCCTTGTCTTTTCCATTGTTGTATCCTCAGCATCTAGGACAATGTCTGGTGTAGAAGGTGCTAACTAAACACCTTTGGATGACTGGGAAACAGGAAGCAGTCTCTCCTACAGGAAAGACCACCTGGCCAGAAGTATGGGAGACCAGAATGTTCATCCCACCTTGGACATTTGCTAGCTATACAAACCAGCGAGGAAATCATTTTCCCTAAGCCTCAGTTTATGCATTGATAAAATGGGGCTAATTATAAAATGAAGTTCAAAATAAGGGCTCTAGAGCCAGAATACCCAAGTTCTATGCAAGTTCTACTACTATTTGTCCCTGTGTGACCTTAGCCAAACTACTTAAACTTCTGCATCTCAGTTTTCTCATTTTTTAAATGGGAAAAATATTAGTAATCAACATCATAGGATTGTTGTGATGACTACATGTTTTTTTCAAAGAAGTATATGTCAAGGTGCCTGGTACATAAAAAATGCTCAGTAAACATGACCCACTTCTATTATCAGCATTATTGTGAGAAATCAATGAGATGTCATGAATGAAAGCACTTTTACTGTATAAAAAGCTACACAGATAAATATTTCCAGATTTCCATGTTACCTTGTCAAGGACAAACATTTGTCTTCTAGCAGGAGGCTTCTAGAACCACATTGCTTTTAACCGAATTTATAGATATATAAAGATCCTTCCAAATGATGACATACTGATAAAGAGAGATTTTACAAAGGGGGAGCTTTTGGTTGACCCTAACATAACACTTCAAAAATTAGCCGTTTACTCTGCCTAAAGAGGAAACAAAACAATGACTTTTGGTCCAATTGTCCTCATTATAAAAATTCTTTTGAAAGATTAAAAGTATGTCACAAAGAGACAAATTTCTTAAAGGAAGCCATTGGTTTGCTGACATGTATTTGAAAAGCAGTCAGGAAACCACAGCCCTCTCCCTTATCAAAAAAAAATTAAGAGAAAAATAAAAGCTTTTTATTTACTTGTGTTATGCTGGAAATATACTCACTAGAATTTCAAATATTAGTACTGCACCCACCATACAGTGCTTGCTTAACAAAAGTGGACATTACATTCGTGGAAATTGAAGTGTACAGGAATAGTTTTACCCACAAAGAGTAAGGCAGAGCTATTTGAAAATGATAGAAATCTGAAATTGGATATTTAAATGTGAGAAAATGAAGGTGTCTGAAAGCATGTGAAAGTATTCTAAACATATTTTCATCCTATTCATATTAAAATAGAAAATACACAATAGCTGTGTGATTTAAATGATATATGCCTGATATGAAAAAATATAAAGGAGAAGGTTGCATACAGAAGAAACCATCAAAAATTCAAAATACTACAGGGTTTGTTAAAGCCCAGGTTAATGCAAGCAAATTTGTAAGCACAGTGAGAAACCTTCTTCGTAAAGTTTTCTTTATATTTGAATCTAGCAAAAGGTCTTTCTGGCTATCATTTTACCTTTCTACTATGGCTATATTTTTCAGTATGAAAAATTTTTCTAAATAATCTAAATGAGGGGTATGATTTGAATCTGTATCATTTTCTGTGCCCACCTCCCACCTTGAGATATTGAGATGCTCATAAAGTTTGCAGATGTTATTTTATTCCCAGGAGTTGTACTAATAAGTGATAACCATTCCTGTGGTACCCAGGAAGTGAGATAAATTCTTTACCATTGTTCCAGGCTATTATTTTCAAACAGCCACTGAAATACAATAAAAAAACTTAATTATGTAGAGAAGTTAAAGAACGATTTGGCAAGGTCAGAGTTTTAAAATGAAGAAATAAGCAAATTCTTCTTGATGCTAGTTAATTATTTGGTCAGTTGGTAAGAGGAAGTAACAGTGAAGTTATCAAGGAAAATGTTGTCCAAAGAAGGTTTATATAGTTGTTTAGTTGGGTGTTTTCAGTTTTCGTTTGTGTTTCAGTGGGCCAGGCAAAAAGTCACCCCAGTAGACCCCACAGTAGGTACTTTTTATCAGGATAGCTCCATTTTACCTCTCCTCCTGCAAACTGCAGTAAAAATAGAATATGAAATAATATATTATTTCCCTAGGATAGCCAAAACTAAGTACCACAGATTGGGTGGCTTAACACAACAAAAGTCTACTCTCCTTAAGTTCTAGAAGCTGGAAGTCTAAAATCAATGAGTCTGCAGTGTCTCTGGGTAGCATCCTTCCTTGTCTCTTTCTAGCTTCACCAATCCTCATTATTCCTTGGCTTTCAGGTACATAACTCTAGTTTCTGACTCTGGTGTCACATAGTGTTTTTCCTATGTATTTTTTTTTTCCTGATGTTTTCTTCTTATAAAGCCACCAGTCATACTGGATTACAGCTCACTCTAATGACCTCATCTTAATATGATTATATCTTTAATAAAACTATTTCATACACACACACACACACACACACACACACACTAGGGGTTAGGACTTCAATTTGTCTTTGGGGAGACACAATTCAACCTATAAAGGCTTAGGGTAAGGGAGAATTCCTTGAAATGTAATTTTCTATAGTAGTAATCACTTTAGATCTCTTTAGATCTCTGAGAATTGTAGGGATACACTAATAAATTTCCTAGCTAGAGTAAATAATTAAAAGAGTCTCCAGTGGGTGGGGGTGAGGGGATGGAAAGAAAGTGCCTTATACCTCTAGTGAGTTTTCAAATATCACCAAGGGAAGAGGATATGTAATATGAACATTGAGAGCCATCAGTGAAGTTGTTAAGGACAAAAACTTAAGAGCCAAAAAGCTGGTTCACACCCTGCTCCACCACTTCCTAGCTGTGTGAACTATGGCACATTATGTGGTGACTCCACACCTCATTTTCTTCATGTAAAATGGAAATAATAACACTGCAAGGCAGCTGTAAGTATTACATGAGCAAATACAGCACCTAGAATAATACCTTGTGTGGTGAGGCATAGATTTAAAATGTTTGAAAACAATGAATTGGAATAAGTTACTAATGAAAACCCTTTGGTGATTGAAAACAGAGGAGGAAAAAATACAAAACCATGACTTTATGCAAGGGCTAGATATTTGAAACTGTTATTGCAGAAAAAATACAAACAAGGGAGCTTCAGATTCCAAAAGGAAGACCAGGTGTTAGGAGAATACTAGAGTTAGTTAAATGCTACCTGATAATTGTCTAGTGTGTGACCTTCATGGTCTTTACCCAGGTAGTTGTATTTCTTTTAACCTTTATTACAGTATAGCTTTGTATCTCCTCTTTACTGGGTGGGATGTTTTTCCAGTGGGATAAGTGTCTAAGGGGAAATAACATGTCTCTCTTTGGGTTTGACCTTGCAAAAATTTAATTAAGTGACAGTAATTATCAGGTTGTTATTAACTTTGAAACATCTAAGGCTTGCAAACCAGAGGGTTTGCCTGAGTTTAGTTTTCACATATTCAGAAACATTCTTTTTAAACTCAAATATACAGTTGTGTTTGTGTTTGTGTGTATGTGTTTAAATTTACATGCTGTCAAAAATAGATTTCGACTGAACAGTTTCAATTTGGTCTTATACAAATCTGTTGAGTGTCCCCTCCCCCTCCACCCACTGGATGGATCTAGATCTCAGAGGAGCTAAAGCTTGTCTCTGGAACTACATTATGTAAAAATCTGTCCCAACCACAGAGTCATTTGTCTCTGGGTCTTTGGACTGAGTTGTGGTCTCCTGTGGGTAAGCCACCTAGGTTGCTATCCTTGGTGCTGAATCTCCCCTGCACAGGAGCAGGAGTGGATCTTTCTCTAGAGTGTCCACATTCCTGTAACAGCCTCATCCCATGCTTCCCCCGAGACCAATTATAGCTTAATTCTCACATTTCTGATGATTTTCTGACAAATACCTACATTTCTTTTCTATAAACTTTTACTAACATTTCAAAACATTAAAACCTGTAGTGGTTTTGAACATGATCTTTGGCTCCAGCAAGGACTAGTCAAATATCAGATCCACCATATGACTCGGGAATCCATGTAGCTACTATTAGCTTCTGTTTCTTCATCAAGAAGGTGTGAATAATGATAGTATTATTGGGATAATATGTGTTAAGAATTTAATACTTTGCCCTAGCACATAGCAGTGTGCCTAATCACCATCACTAAATTTAGCTATTATTTCTCATTCCACATTTTCTAAAACCAAAGTCCATTTTATAATACAATGATGAAAAACATTACTTAGAATGTTTATTTGTACCTCATTTTTCAAAAGTTGGGAATTCTTTGGTTAACTTAAATAAAAATCATTTGCTCAACCTTGGGATTCAAAATGGGAAAGAGATAGTTCAAATATATTTGTTGTAGCATCCCATCGCCAGTCTAGAGTGATCTTACAGGTAAAGTAATCACCAAGTGTATAAATACAGACTAACTCCAAATTCTACACATCTAGCAATCTGATATTTGGATCAGTAGCATCTACATTCATCAGTAACACTTAGCTACTTAACTACATACATAAGTAATATGACTTGTTAATTTTTCAAACTTACTGGATACATGGCTTTGTCCAGTTCTTATTTGTGGTTTTATTGGAGATTTGCCTCTACTTTTTTTCTGAAACAATATTTGTATTTTATCTCTACTATGTGATTGTTACTTTCGTTTAGCTGCACCGGGCAAGGCACTTGAAAAAACTGGAGATTTAAAGTACTCCAGACTCCTTTCTTGATTTAGCATATTAGTTTCATCTGGAGAGTTTAAGTATGCATGAGAAGGTGGGTTCCAAGAACTAGAAAGACATAATGAGGGGTGAGCTCCATGTGAGAAGGTGAGCTGAGGTCAGGGTTAGTTATATGTAAGGATGCATAAGAAATGGCTAATCAGTGTGCAAGAGACTCACAATTGCCCTCGTTATCTCACTGGTTTCTAATATGACTGTTTTAGCCTTCTTGAGTGTTCTAAAATTATTACATATTTTAAAGAAAAAAATGCTCATTTTTACTATTGCCAAGTGTTGAATAAATATGTGTAATCACTCCCCAAAATGCCAAGCATAGTAATAAATCGGGTGACATAATGAAAATATTACTTCCTAATTTGAAAAGGAGCCTCAAAATTATGGAGCATTCACATGCTAAACACCTATGATTTATAAACCAATAATATTATATGAATTCAGAGGACCCCGAAGGCTTTATACTGAAGGTAATTGTCTTATATACATGGCTTGACATCCAAAATTTCACTTTATCTGTTGTATTCTGTTTTCATTAAAATGCTATCACCCCTGGAGTGGTCATACTCTTAGCTATTGCTCTTTTATTTTAGTTTTACGAAAAAGAGTTATTTGTATTCATCTTATAATAAATTAGAAATACTTTTGCTACTACTGTTGCTTCTCTATACTCCCTCCTGCCTGTCTTAGTGAATTTGCCATCTCCTGTACAGATCTATTACCCAGAATAGATGACTTAGTAAGTTGATGCCTTTATAACAGACAATTCAGAGGGACAAAAGATTCTTATAAGTACCACATGCATGCTAGCCAACTGCACCACTGGAGCCACACAAAAAAAGGCTTCTTATTTACTAGTTTGTTCATGTAAAACTACATGATGCACTTTGTAGTCAACAATAGTGAGGTTGTTTTCATCATCCTCCTCCTTTACACTGGCATGGAAAATTCGTCATTCTCATCAAATGATTTCATCAGGAAGATAATGCTCATTTATTTTGATCATATGTCTATCAATGACACAGAGAAAGAGATGCTATTACAAAGTAGTGAATAGCTTGTCCCATCTCATACACGCAAACACACACACTCACTCACCTAAAAGTAGCAGGTGGTTGGAAAGCTTTGATTTCACTGGAATAGTATCTTAATTTAATATTCTAGCCTACACAGCTTGAATGATCTTCTTCCTTCCTACTGCTCCAATCTTTATCACCTTGCTTCTCTAGCATGTTACATTCCTAGAAACCAAGCTGGTTCCTGCTTCAGAACCCTTACCCTTGATCTGGAATGCTCCCATCACAGATCTGCACATTGCTAATTCTTCCGCATCACTTATATCTGAACTCAAAAGTCTTCCTAATTCGAGGTTTACCTCACCCCTGCTACTCTGAATCCCACAACCTTGAAAGCTGTGTAAAAGTGAATAATTTGTCTATTCTCTTTGCCACTGGATCCTTAGTCTAGAACATACAAAGCATACAATAGGTGTCCAAGGCATATTTTCTGAATACAATAATGAATTATAAAATACAAAAGTGAAATAATAATCAATTATAATATGCCCAAAGATATCTAGTACCTTGAAGGGAAAAGGAAGACATAAGCTATAATAATTATTGTCACTTACTAAACACCTACAATAACCAAGGTATTATACCTCTTACTTCATTTAATACTCACAGGAACTTTGTGCCACAGCACTAATAAACAGCCAAGAGAAAATTTAACCCATGTCTATCCTATAACAAAACCATGTAATTAGCCATTGGGCATAAATATAGGAAGAAGCCCAGAATATTTACACTGAGAGACCCAAATACAGATTTACCTGACTAGCACTTTTCTATCTGGATGCTGGAAATAGCTATTCGTGAATGAATAATTTTCTCAGGATTTGTATCATTTAGGATTTTGTTGACAGTGGCAGAAACTGCCACCTAAACTATTTGATCTAAAATGTAAGTAAATGTATTGCCCCACAGAGTTGAACAGATGGGAGTGATGGCTTCAAAGGGGGCTCAACGTAGTCCTCAAATCATGTCACCAGAACCTAAGTTCTCTCTTGATTTGCATACTCCACTTCCTTGGTGTTAATATGGCAGGATAGTAGTTCTAGCAGCTCCAGGGATTATATATTCTTTTATGTCAGTGGGAAGGAGGAAGTTTGCTTCCCCAGTATTAAAGACTACTGCCAGCCCACGTGGCACTTTTGTGCAAATTAGAAAAAGGTAACTCTTTCTTGAGGAAATTTCCAAAGTTAGTTTATGATTAATTTATCAATAATTATTGAAACATATAAGCTACTCTACAAAATTATATAAATCATACTGTTAGAAGTAATATAGTAGAATATGTAAATTTTTAAGATTCAAGTACACTCATATATTAGATATTATGTAAACATTTATTGTCTTTTTTTCAGGAAAACAAATTATGATACTTACAAAGCTTACTTGTACCAATGACCAAACCATAGATTTCACTATTTTTTCTAGTAGGAATGGAGATCTTAAGTAGCTGTTGTTTAATTTTGAGAAGCAAAGGTCTTGGCTTCTCAATTACCAGTATCAACTAAGTCAAGTATACCCTAAATATTTTTAAATAAAAGTGTTTGGAATTTTTTTCTGGTGAATTATTGCCATGGATATTTCAGTACTTCAACAAGAGATATTCTAAATGTAAGAAAACTATGTATAAGTTTTAGTTCCTCATGTTTCTGATGTTCCCCCAGTATACACGACTATATTCGTTGGTAAATTTCCAATTTATAGTTTATATTGTTGAAATAGTTCGTATTTGTAGTTCATATTCATATTCATTATAACTTTTCAAATTATATATCATCTAAACACTATCATAAACTTGAATCTTAAAGGTGATATATGTTAATGATAAATACGTGAAGAAATAAATTTATTTTAAAATTTAGTTCTGAATAATTTCTATGATCAATATAATCATGCTGTTTATATTTGAAATGAGTCTAATCTTTTCTATTCTGGAGAAGCCAATGTCAATGCTAAAAGATAGTGAAGTTTATTTAGCTTCAATTGTATAGTTTTTAAAACATCGCTTCATTTTTATTAAGAGAATTTATTTTTTCAGTGCTGTCAAGTGTTTATGTATGCTAAGTTTTGTTTGCTCATTATGTTAGTCCATTTTCATGCTGCTGATAAAGACATACCTGAGACTGGGCAATTTAAAAAGAAAGAGGTTTAATTGGACTTACAGTTCCACATGGCTGGGGAGGCCTCACAATCATGGTGGAAGGCAAGGAGGATCAAGTAACATGTTACATGGATGGTGGCAGGCAGAAAGAGAGCTTGTGCAGGGAGACTCCCATTTTTAAAACCATCAAATCTCATGAGATCCATTCACTATCAAGAGAACAGCACAGGAAAGACCCACTCCCCACTGCCATGATTCAATCATGTCCCACTGGGTCCCTCCTGTAAATCATGGGAATTATGGGAGCCACAAGATGAGATTTGGATGGTGACACAGAGCCAAACCATATCATTCTGCCCCTGGCTCCTCCCAAATTTCATATCTTCACATTTCAAAATCAATCATGCCTTCCCAGCAGTCTCCCAAAGTCTCAGTTTATTTCAGCATTAACTCAAAAGTCCATAGTCCAAAGTCTTATCTGAAACAAGGCAACTCTCTTCCACCTATGAACCTGTAAAATCAAAAACAAGATAGTTACTTTCTAGATACAATGAGGGTACAGGCATTGGATAAATATAACCATTCCAAATGGGAGAAATTGGCCAAAACAAATGGGCTACAGGACCCATGCAAGTCCAAAATCCAGCAGGGCAGTCAGATATTAAAGCTCCAAAATGATCTCCTTTGACTCCATGTCTCACATCCAGGTCACACTGATGCAAGAGGTGGGTTCCCATGATCTTGGGCAGCTCCACCCCTGTGGCTTCACAGGATATAGCCTCCCTCCTGGCTGCTTTCAGGGACTGGTATTGAGTGTCTGTGGCTTTTTCAGGTGCAAGGTGCAAGCTGTTGGTGGATCTACCATCCTGGGGTCTGGAGGATGGTGGTCCTCTTCTCACAGCTCCACTAGGAGTGCCCCAGTAGGGACTCTGTGTGAGGCTGTGACCCTACATTTCCCTTCCACACTACCTAGCAGAGGTTCTCCATGAGGGGCCTGCCCCTGCAGCAAACTTCTGCCTAGGCATCCAGGCATTTCCATATATCTGAAATCTAGATAGAGGTTCCCAAACACCAGTTCTTGACTTCTCTGTCCTGACATGCTCAACACCATATGGAAGCTGCCAAGGCTTGCAGCTTCTACCCTCTGAAGCCACAGCCTGAGCTCCACATTGGCCCCTTTCAGCCATGGCTAGAGCAGCTGTGATGCAAGGCATCAAGTCCCTAGGCTGCACACAGTATGGGGATCCTGGGCACAGCCCACCGAAACCACTTTTTCCTCCTAGGCCTTCAGGTCTGTGATAGGAGGGGCTGCCCTGGAGACATTTTTCTCATTGTCTTGAGGATTAACATTCAGCTCCTCATTACTTATGCAAAATTCTCCAGCAGACCTGGATTTCTCCTCAGAAAATGGGATTTTCTTTTCTATCACATTGTCAGACTGTAAATTTTCTGAACTTTTATGCTCTGCTTTCCTTATAAAACTGAATGCCTGTAATGGCACCCAAGTCACCTCTTGAATGCTTTGCTGCTTAGAAATTTTTTCCATCAGATACCCTAAATCATCTCTCTCAAGTTCAAAGTTCCACAGATCTCTAGGGTAGGGACAAAATGCCACCAGTTTCTTTGCTAAAACATAGCAAGAGTCATCTTTACTTCAGTTCCTAACAAGTTCTTTATCTCCATCTGATACCACCTCAGTCTGGACTTTATTGTCCTTATCACTATCAGCATTTTGGGCAAAGCCATTCAGCAAGTCTCTAGGAAGTTCCAAAGTTTCCCACATTTTCCTGTCTTATTCTGAGACCTCCAAACTGTTGCAACCTCTGCCTGTTACCCATTTCCAAAGTTGCTTCCACATTTTCAGGTATCTTTTCATCAGCACCCCAATCATGGTACCAACTTATTGTATTAGTCCATTTTCATGCTGCTGATAAAGACATACCTGAGGCTGTGCAATTTACATAAGAAAGAGTTTTAATTGGACTTACAGTTCCACATGGCTATGGAAGCCTCACAATTATGGTGGAATACAAAAAGGAGCAAGTCACATCTTACATGGATGGCAGCAGGCAAAAAAAGAGAGCTTGTGTAGGGAGACTCCAATTTTTAAAATCTTCAGATCTCATGAGACCCATACACTATCATGAGAACAGAATGGGAAAGACCTGATCCCATGATTCAATCATTTCCCACTGGGTCCCTCCCATAACACATGGGAAATATGGGAGCTATAAGATGAGATTTGGGTGGGGACACAGAGCCAAACTATGTTTCTCATCATGTTGTTTATAACATTAATGTTGCTTAAAACATCATACCAAATTAACAGTAAACAATTACATTTGAAAGCAAATAGTTTTGAAAGCATGGCATTGTCTTGCATTCTAAAACCTGTCTATTTAAACTCCTTGCTTCAAATCATAGGCTATTTTTTTGTCATGCTAGATGCTAGATAGGTGCGTTCTTGATTCTTAAACTTGTCTATCCCATGTCCAAGCATAATGATCTGCAGATAACTTGTCGAAGAACAGTCTTTACATTCATTTGTTTGAAAATTGTCCAAATGTGCTGATTTTCTTAGAACAAGATGTTTTAGTATCATCTGTCCCCCCAAAATTGTTCAAATAAATGTGGAAACCATGTATGCTGGAGTTGACAAAGTTCTGATAAAATAAGAAAAAAGTCAAAATATTGAAGATGTATCAATATGAATTGTATCCCCTCAGATGTATTGTCCTTCTGCAGTATACGCCTGGACAATGGTATGCACCTCTTCTGAAAAGAGTACAGAAAAGAAAAGCCCTAATCCTCACTCTCTTTGGCCCTAACTGGATGGACTTGTGTTGTTTGCCTAAATCAATCACTATGACTGGAACTTGAATTATTCTGATAGCCCTTGCCTCACTCTCAGGCCCTGGAGTTAAAGTCGATTTCCATAGAAGCTAGAAGTGGAGAAATGTGTGTTTTAATTTTATTTTAAGAAGTGGGTATGAATATTAGCCTGCAGATATCAAATATCCCTTACATGTTTGATTATAAAATAAGTAGAACTGTAAAAAGGAATCCTTTTTTTTTTTCAGCATTATTTCAAGCAACAATTTTCACTCCATTATTCTGCCTAAAGGTAAATACCTAAGTACACCCTTGAATAGGATTAAGATTGCTCCCATAATTCTTGTTTATTTGGCTAGGCTTTAGGATTTTGTTCAGTTAGTGTTTGGTTGTTGTTTTACCTATGGTAGTCTATGAAAAATCTTTAGGAGGATACTACCCTTTGTATTGAACACCTGGTCCAATTAGGTAGCGATAGTTGACCTGTGAATTAGTAGACAAGTGTACTTTTTCAAAAATAAAATTCAAATAGGAACACCTGTTCCTGTCCATAGGGTTAATCGTATGTTCAGAACTGAGCTTTATTTGGAGACTTATTCATAAAGGGAATTAATATCTGCCACTTTGCTGCAGAGTTACAGCAAAGTCAAGCCACCAACACATAATTATTCCTGTCACTTCCTCTGTTCCCTACACACAGATTCTCCTGCTATTGATGTTCCACAGATTGTTGTCAAAGATACATCATTAGATAAGATAAAAATGATTGACAAATTTTTCTTCTGATGGGATTGCTTTTTGATAAAGTATTAATATATAGCACACATATTTGTGTCTGCACATACACAAGATCACAATTTGTGATGGCTACTCGTCAATGAATAAGTTACCTTTTCACTGATACTAGTGCTTCATTTGTAAGTGCATTTAGCAAGTGCTTTTATATTTGAAACCTTAAACATTCTTTTTAAATATATAACCTGTGATGAGAGATGCTCAGCCCAGCTTCCCCATCTTAATGAAACAGGAGGAGCTTCAGGACTAAAAAGATCACAAATTCTGTTTAAAGGAATGTTCAGGTCCATAGTTTGAGAAAGTTAGCTAACGATTGACTTACCATAGTTATTCTTAGGTCACAAGATATTTGTACAGATATTGATATATTCTTATAAATATTATATATATTATGAGTATGTATCACTATATAACACTGAGAGAAAAAGAAAATACATTAAGAAAATCATCAATTAGACACAAAATAAAGACTTTCTTCTCTGTTAAAGAGAACTTCAATAAGTAAAGGTTCATGGAATATTCTCCTGTGGAAATCATGAAGAAACAGAGGCCCCAACCATTTTTCTAAGAAAGGTTAGCTCTTCTCTTCCTGGAAGAGAGAATGCAAATTCACATGCCCTTTTCCAGTCCCACTGAGCAATTAGATTTTATGCTTTCTGACTGGATATGGACAAAAAAAGAAAGTTAAAGAATTTTCCAATTAAATCAATTCCACAGAAAATTTGTCCGAGATGTGCTTAGTTACTAAGTACATGCTTGATTCTGTCATGTTCAGTTGTTGGTGTGGAAGGACCTGTCTTCTCAGCTTGCTTTGGGAATGGCCATTCTACTTCCATTAAGTTATGCATGGAAAGTGTTAATGGCTTTGCTGGGGCAGAGAAATAGTTTTGGAATTGAGCTAATGGTGAATTTCCTCACCTTCACACCCTAACAATTCTCCTAAAGATATATTATTCAGTTCACTTTATTCCTCCTATGCCATATGTGCCTAGCTTTAAAAATAAAAAAGTCACTAAACTTCCTTATATAGTTCTTCATACAGACTTTTGACTATCCTAGAATCTGACAAATCAAATCGTTTTAATGAAGCACAGCAAACATCTCATGTTGAAACAGCTGTAAGCACAATATGCAAATTGTGTTTACCAGTAGCTTATGCACCAGAGAAATAATCTTTATATGACTGCTTTATTATTTACAGTAGTTTTGAAATTTAATTTTTGTCAACATTGACAGATGCCTTCCATGTTAATACTTGGGCTGCTATATATGGAAAAGGCTAAACATATGCAGAGATCTCATGTTTGTGAGCTGATAATGTGGTTGACAAATGGGTTTAACAATATCCAGTCATTTCTGAGCAGTCGATGAAATTCACCTGAGGTCTATGAAGAGGAAGGTCAGAGGAATATGAATGAAGAAAGAAGAAAGCAATGGCTCTGGAGGGCCCTGAATATAATGAAAGCATGACAGAGGGTGATTAATTATATTTCAGAGCTAGATAATTCCCAGAGAATATGTGTGCACGATAAAAAGTTTCTAACCTTTCCAGTTGTAATTAAATGAGGGATTCACTAGCCTAAGCTGAGTAAAAACTGTTTTGTTCCATAACTGTATGAATGCATATAATGAAATGGTTTGTTTCAAATGTTCATTTCTTACTGCCTGAGTTTTGAAGTTGACAAAACTGAATAATACCCAGGGGGTGAGGGAGGAGGTTCACCCCACTGGGGAGGACTCCTTCCCTTAGAAATGAACGAACTGGTTAAATAAATTTAGAGTGACTTGGAAAATTTACCTGTCCTAAAATACCTCAGGATGTACCCTCAGGTAAAAAAGGAAATAGAAGTAATTCTTAACCAATACAGTTTCATATAGCTTTAGATTTAAATCTTCTGCAGAATAATGTGTTTGTAATGTTGTTTGGACTTTTCATAATGTTCTGCCTGTTAGGTGCTAACTTGCAGTAGTCTGGGCCTTTTCTCTCTTTTTTCTCGGCATCTCCTTTCAGACAAAGAAAAGTAATGGGTCCAGAAAACATAATAAAAACTTACAGTTTTTATGAGGTGATTTGAGTGAATACTGAATTCATTAAATTCCCATTTTTATAACAAATATTTATTGACCACTTTGTGCATGCCTGATGCCATACTAGGTACCAGGGGATTCATGCCTACAACAGTGTCTGGCACATAGTGGGTCTCAATAAATAGAAGTTGAATGAGTTGGTGAAGTTAAACTATGTGTCAATATTTGAATTCAGTGGATTTGGTTACTTTCTGGTTTACTTTACTAAGATATGGAGAAAAAGTAGAGACAGCATAGGGAATGAATGTTTCTAAAGTGTTTTGATTAATGACAAAAATAGCCCAATGCCTCCATTATTTCTGACTCTCTTTTTTTCAATGCAATGAATTGCATTCATTCATTTTTCTGATAGCAGTGTATGAGTGACTTAGAACCAACTTAATATTTAAAATAGCTGGTACAGATAACACAAAAAGTAAGTCAAACTAAATACATATTAATTAAAGACTCAATAATTTGGCAATGAGTTGTGGAAGGGAATGGAAATTGAGTATCAGGAAAAATAGTTCCAATGTATCATTTAAAATATTGTTGTTTTCTGGATATAATGATGGATATTATGTGTTTATATGTCCTGCCTTTCAGACCACATTTCTGAAGATTTAACAGAGACCCCTTTCTTCAAGAGAAAGGTCATCAAATGGTGGCTTAGTGAGAACGATTAGACTATGCTGCATTAACAAACAATTCCTATCTCAGTCATTTGCCACAACCAAGTTGCCACAACCATCTTACTTAGGCTATATGTCAGTTGTAGCTTTTCTCCATGTTGTCTTCTTTCCTAAATCTAAGGCTAAAGAACCAACTTTCATATAGAACATTTCCAGCCACTGCAACAGAAGGTAAAGAGACCTGGTGAGCTATGTGCTGGCTCTTAAAATGCCTATCAGAAAGTGACACACAACACTTCCACTCACATTCCATTGGTCAAAGAAAGTCATATGGCCACTCCTGAGATCACCAAGGAGAGGACGTATAGTCCTGCCATTGGGAGGGATACCCAGGGATGGAAACTAAAAGACTTGATAAGCTAGCAAATCATGCTATCATAATTGATTTTGCTAATTTTCCACCAGTGTATAGGAAATGCCTTTAAAAAGAGTCTTGACAGAATCTCAGGGATGAAAGGCAGGACAGTCATGATGAAATCATTGAAAACTCCCTGCTGGCTTAAGTGTGCTTTGTTTTGCTCACTGTCGGGTCCCCTCTACCTAGCATGGTCCCTGGAATATGCCAGATGCTCAATAATTATTGATTACAGGACCACCTACATAATTCATGGGCCTAGCACAAAATGAAAATGGGGAGCCTTTATTCAAAAAATAGGGGGGAAGTACCATTAAAGTTACTAAAATTAAAACTTCATTCTTTCTTCTGTAGTCTCTCTCTCTTCTGGATCTGTTGTTGTGGGTTTTATATTTGCTGTTTTTATTTATTATTTAATGTTGTACTTGTCCAGGTTTTAGAGACACTTGCTGATGAGTACAGACATGAACAAGTGCCTGGGAGCCTGTAAATTATCCTTCCCACAGGCCTCAAATCCAAAGGTTTGCAATGTGTTTGGTACCAGAATCAGGGGTGACCAAGTCACCTGCCAAACTCACTGTGGTGCTGCCAGCTGGAAACAGGGATGACCCTGGCTGTGCCCCACCCCAAAGCAATGTAGGTACACACTCCCATCCCAGACCCTTCCTGTGCTCTGATCCCCAGAGGGTAGCAGCAGTCACTGGGCAGGAACAGAGAGGAAGAGACCAATGTGGCACCAGTGAGTTGGAGGAAGAACTAGCTGCTGAGTGAGGCAGCGATGGGGAGGCTGACAGGGATCCAAGGAACCATGTGTGTGGAAGCAGATGGCCAAGGACCCATTCCAGGTAGGTTTTATTCAAGGCATCATGGAGGATTTGTAGCCTATCAAAATCTGCAGGAGATATGAGACAAGATCATGTGTGAGCCAAGGTTCTAAGCCCTTGACACATGCTCCATTGTCTCATCAAACTTCACTTACAAAACAGAAACTATGATAAAACCCTAATAATTTCAACATGATGACTACCGAACATTGAACACAAAGCCTGGGCTCCTTTGCAATTGCATTGGTCACTTGCACCTGAAGCCACCTTGAGTTGAGAATATAGATGAATGAAATATTCATTCTAATAGAATTCTAATGTTATGTTAGTTTTATAGTACATGTGTTGCCAACCAGTTTGTCAGTAAGATAGAAATTTAAATACATGCACAGACACTCACACACTGAGACTTATTTAGTTCTCTGGTGATGAGACCGCCAATACCAAGGCAAACTGTGTCTTTCTAATGGTGACACACTTCGGCTCCAGGGATTGGATGCACTGTATGCTTCTCCCTCTCCTGGCTATCAAGGATGGCCTCTTTGATAATTGAGTTTTATGGAAAGAATTTGAATATTCTTGAAGTCATTATATGTAGAAATTGGAAGGCCCTAAATCTAAAGGAGAGTAATATGTTAGACAGACATTTATTAATAGAATCCTAGATCCTTCAGGTATAAGGGATATTTAAAGTCACCAAGCTTGAATGTCTTTCTACTGAGGAATGGAAACCCACAGAAATGACAAAGCTTAGGTTGCACTGCAATGCATTCCTACAGTCTTGACCAGAATTCAGCTCTCCTGGCCATCGATCCAATCTTAAATTGTTTTGATTTCTTGTTATGGTTTTCTTCTTTGAGTGTTTAATTTACTTTGTTTCCAGTCTTTATTACAGGTGATAGAAGAGGATAAATCTCTTTCTTAAACTGTTTGAGAAAGTTGTGTTACATGAAAACATGAAACTAGTTCTTTCCTTATTATTATTTAAAAGATTTTAAAGTAATCTGTTCTAAGTAGGCTTATTTACCTAAAAAATAATTGAACTTAAACCCTCTGAATGACGTCCTTTTCAATAAAAATACACTGCATAATATACCTGCTAATAAAAGAAATGGATCCCAATAGTTAAATTCATAACTAGAAACAGAATTCATAACACTAATAAACGTCCATTTTTTAAAAAATTACCTTAATGTAGATATCTCAGAAGACAGCATTTTATTCAGAAAGGATTCTTTCTCCTCCTCCTCTACTGTCCTCAGCAAATATATTCATTTCACAATGTACTTGAGGTATCTTGGGTCCTATTTGGCATATTAAGACTATAATTTGGTTCACCTTAAGGACATAAAAGAGATAGTTATAAAAATATTTAATCCCACAAAGAAATTTGATCCTTGGATATTGCTTCTACACTAGTAGAATACAGTTCAGTGTGTGTGGTGTTTAAAGCTAAAAGTTGAATTACTTCAATAAAAATAGAGAACAGTCACAACCAAGGATAATGTAAGTGAGAAATGTAAATCTCTAGAACAGCAATTCTCAACCAGGGACTATTTTTCCCCTTCCTTCATCATTCCCCCACCCCAGGGACATTTGACAATAGCAGAGACATGTTTGTCATGACTGATGCTTGGTGAGGGATGGCAGGGAAGAGGCTTAGTGGTATCTAGTGGGTAGAAGCCAGGGATGCATCCTACATTATACAGAGCAATCTTCATCCCCAACAAATAATTATTGGATCCAAAATATCAATACTGCAAAACTGAGAAACCTTGCCTGAATGGCTTATTGCTCAAGTTTTGTCCAGGATTGTCACATGGATATGCATTGCTGTTGTGTGCCGTTGTTACCACTTAGGATTTTGACTAAGTTAAATTCATTCTTGGCTTTGTCCCGTAGGTAAAAATCACTTTTTCATATCCCCATCCCAAAGTAAATTCATCATGCTCAAAATGGATTGAGAAATATCTTTTTTTCTTTAAAGTTTAAAAGACATGGGCCGGGCGCAGTGGCTCACACCTGTAATCCCAGCACTTTGGGAGGCCGAGAAGGCCGGATCACAAGGTCAGGAGATCGAGACCACCCTGGCTAACATGGTGAAACCCCACCTCTACTAAAAATACAAAAATTAGCCGGGCGTGGTGGCGGGTGCCTGTAGTCCCAGCTACATGGGAGGCTGAGGCAGGCGAATGGCTGAACCCGGGAGGCGGAGCTTGCAGTGAGTGGAGATCACGCCACTGGACTCCAGCCTGGGTGACAGAGCGAGACTCCATCTCAAAAAAAAAAAAAAAGTTTAAAAGACATGTTTTCATATTAGAAGCATTAAATCCTTTACTCCAGTTTAGTATTCCAAAGATGGGGAAAACTAAGCCATGGTTTGAATCTACTTTATCCTACTGAGCTATTTAAATTCTTCATTATCATAAAAATAATTAGTTATTTTCATAGTAACACTAGAATGCTTGATAGCTTTGATAAAGCAAGTGATGAGAATACTACTAAAACGGTGTTACTTCTAAAATGATAATTTTACCTGAATATTTTATGTGCAGTTTGAGTAAATATACAGTGTGTGTACATATATATATATAACATTTACATTTAACCTTAAGTTTCACCATTTGAGGTGAGGGTAGAATATACTACTTATCAAGCCCATTTTCTTTTTCCAGTAAAATCCAAGTCAATTGAGAGATGATATATGTTTTAAAAATGAGGATTAAAATAATATTTTGGCTTTGTTACTGGTAAAGCAGTTTGAGAACAAGGCTTTGGTTTGTGGCCACAGCCTAGCTTCTTTGTATCTTCCTCTCCAAGTTGAATGGATGCAGGGGTGCGTCCTGAGTCATCATGCTTTCAAATACACTCATCATCCTTGCCCTGCTCTGCTCTGGGCAATGAGAGGCTGTCCACTGCAGACTGCACTTCCCAGGCTATTGTGCCAGCTGGGTCTAGCCAATGGGCTGTACTGATGGGAGATGGGAAGCTGCTGGGAAAGGAGAAGCAGAAGTGTTTTTCCCTCTCTGCTCTGCCATGTTGTCTGCAGCAAGCCTATCTCCTCCTTGGTTCCAGATCCTGGCAGAAAGGCCTATCATGATTCCACCTTCTACTGTTGGACTCTGGTACTTAGTTCCAGTAAACTTACCTACCTGGGCTCTCCCTCTGACCCAGGGCCAGAGGTGGCTCCCTGTTACTGCTAATACCCATCTCTTTTTTGGCTTCAAAGCTCTTCTGTCACCTCTGTAGCCAGTTTTCTGATGAAAACCATGTTCTAAAAATTCTTCTTACTCTTACCTCAAACTCTAGATTGTGCCACAAGGCAGGAACTTGAGAAAGCATGCACCCTGAGAACAGGCTGTACCCCAGAGGGAGCCAAAGCAGTGCTCCTGCTTACCTCCTTGTCACTGGGTCTGCAGTCAGATAGGCTCCCTCTTCCCAATGGGACAAAGTAAGAAGGTGCTAAAGAGGCACTGGGCAAAGTCTAGCCCTAATATCTCCTCCAGCAGAACAGAGTAAAGTTTCCACTTTTCTTCTACATTGGGGGCCACACAGACTATATTACAGAATGGACTTCAAGGCTGGACTGTCAGGGTTGGAATCTCTGATCTACCTCTTGCCAGCTATGTTATGTCAAGTCAATTAATCTCTCTTTACTTGAGTATCTTTTTCTCTCGAATAGGGGATAAATATGGCCTGCTTCCTAGAATTATTGTGATGTGGATGTAGTCTAATATACAAAAGCAAGGAGAACATTGCCTGGCACATGGGAAACGCTCCGTAACATTAGCTGCTATTATTATTACCCCTCTTGGTCATGCCCATAAAATGCGGATAATCATAGCTCCTACTTCAATAGCTTAGTCATAAGATTTAATAAGCCTGTATGCCATAGTAAAGGCTCAATAAATTAGCTGTTAGTATTGCCATCTCCTCTGGAGTGTCTTTAATTAATATTTCCTTTGATGTTGGAGAGAAAGAAAGAGGGAAGTAAGTTAATAAATAAATGAAATTGTAAATATGTAAGAACCAAATACTCAAGACCTTTCTTTTTCAGCTTTGTCTTTTCTAAATGTCATTAGGTGAAAATGGCATATAATAATAAAACAAGTCTGAAACTTAAAATGCTAGGACTTTTCAGGAAGCTGCATGCTGGGTGCTTGCTAAGTAGCTGGCTAACAGGAGGCCATCATTGATCTCCCATCCTCTTTTCCTGACCACGTCCCTCGTCTCCCTACCTTTATCCATCCCCATCACCTCCTCCCACCTTGCTCTCTAAGTTTTCTTAGCTCTGCCAGCCCACTTCAGTTTCCATCTGGACTTTGAAGCAATAAAAACTACAGGAGGCTGCCATTTTAAAGGAAACAGTCAACTGAAATCTCCAAGGTTTCCTGAAAAGGCCCAAAATATTAATAATCACTTCCTTCTCTCTTCCATTAATATCATTCATAAAAGATATATTTCCACTTTAAAAGAAGTTCCCATGCATTTCAGCCCTATCCATTCCCAAAGACAAAGAGTTTTTTTCCCACAGCTGCATGTATGCTAAGATTATGCCAAAACCTTACCATGCAATTTATAAATACAAAATAATTTTACATACTTAAATTTTAAACCAAACTAGGCCTAATGGCAGAGGAGGCTAATTTTCTAATTTCCTGGGCCTGGGGCCATAAGCTAAAATTACATATACAAGTACAAATGTTCTCTGATCTTGTATTATAGATATCTTTAAAGAAAGCATACATATTTTGCTTCAAGCTCCATAATTATTTTGACATAAAAATAGTATTTTAACATACTCATTAAATTATTTAAAGCTCAATCCTTAAGTAAAATTAATGCTTCTCTAAGATTTGCTGGGTTTGTGCCCTTTGTTTTTAGTCCTCTCAAAATCATCATATACCTTTAAGAAGACACATCTTCACTTAAGGAAGCCAGAGACTCAATTATGTCAGTTAATTCTCACAATCCTAAGATGTCAGTGCAGTTGTATCCACTTTATTAGGAGACCAAATTTTGGAGAAGTTACATGTCTTGCCCAACCAAGTTCAGACAAGTGTTAAAAGTCTTTCTCTGTGGCCAGGCACAGTGGCTCATGCCTGTAATCCCAGCACTTTGGGAGGCCAAGGTGGGAGGATAGCCTGAGCTCAGGAGTTGGCTGCTACAAGGTCCCTTAAAGATGGTAATAGTCAGGGGCCGGGCGCTCATGCCTGTAACCCCAGCACTTTGGGAGGCTGAGGCAGGTGGATCACTTGAGCTCAGGAGTTCAAGACCAGCCTGGCCAACAGGGTGAAACCCCATTTCTACTAAAAATACAAAAATTAGCCAGGCATGGTGGTGTATGCCTGTAATCCCAGCTACTCAGGAGGCTGAGACAGGCGAATCTCTTGAACCTTGGAGGCAGAGGTTGCAGTGAGCAAAGATCACATCACTGCACTCCAGCCTGGGGGACAGAGCAAGACTCTGTCTCAAAAAAAAAAAAAAAACAAAGGCTTTCTCTGAGTACCAGGACGCTCCCACTACAGCACACAATATCACTATCCCAAGGAAAATCAGGACCAGTTGTGGTCAATAAGCCATGGCTTATCTTAAAAGATGTTTTGAAAAATAAATCTTACATAAAATCCTGATATGATTTTGCCATATATCATCTCACCCTAAACACTGGCTTCAGAATGACCAGGACTTTCTGCCCTAGGCCCAGGTGAACTAAATATATTCCAGGGCGAACACTACCTCCTCCAGCTGAAATGAATCAGGATTTATGCAGCCACCTGTACAATACATTAGCTGCCACCTGCAGACCTACCCAGCTGTGTAAAATTCACTGAAATGAATAGATTCACGTGGCCAGAACTAGGGAACAGGTTGAAGAGTCAGGAAAGAGGAGCCAACGCAAATGTAAAGGAAGGCTGAAGGGGAATTAGAAACCAAACCAAACCAAATAAAACATTGAGTTTTATGAGGAAAGGAAGCAACAGCATCTGAGTTAACTACAGGTCAGTGATTGACAATTCTCTGCCCAAAAGGTTTTGAGTGGACTGTCCTTGTATGTGTAACTCTGTAATTTCAGCCATCAAAATTATGATTTTTTCAAGGCTAAAATGTGTATGGTAGTTTTAAGCTGAAAGGGAAGGAGGACAAATAGCCAACAGTCAGATAGTGAATCGAATGATACAAATATTGTTTATTCCTTTAACCTGTGGGATTCATTAGAATTCATTTCTTGAAAAATAATTCTCTGAAGCAGCATGACATGAGGCATTGTTACCAAATGCTAGCAACTGACAGATTTGCTATGAAACATATGAAACTTTAGCCTTGGAACCCTCGCTTGCACAAGCGTTTTATGTTGTGTTCCAGGTTGGGAGGGCAAGCCAGAGAGCAATCGGGAATAATCTGTGTGTCTCTGGTAAAGCGCCTAAGGAAATATCAGAAGAAGGGCACCTATGTCTCCAAGACTCCAGGAATTATTGCATTTCTTTCTTCATTCTCCATAAATACCAATTTTCCCACCTTATTTTGTACTTTTCTTGAAGAGCCTCCACCATCTCCAAATTGTAGTATATGCTTTCGATTTTTGATTTTCCAAAGCCCAGATTTCTTCCTGGCAGTGCTAGGCCATGACAAGGTTTTGCTAGACCAAAATGAATTAAGAAAAATAAGGACAAAATAGATATTTTTTTCATAGAGCTAAATTAATATTCACTACAGTTTGTGGATTGTGTTTGTTTATGATATTTTTCTATGCCTTGTTGATAAATATAGTCTTGTTGATAAATATACTTTCTCTTAACAATGGTCATCGATGTTAGATGCTAATTTTAAATATTTATATATACACATCTTCTCATAAAACAAAATATGTTTGAAAATTCTATGTCAGTACAGCCAAAAAGCACCGAAGTATACTAGGAATACACTTGTAATCAATAAATATTGAATTTCTTGCTTGTAACAGAGAGGGAGGGAGCACACCTTGAAAGTGCAAGGAGTCACAGAAGGCATGTAGGGTAGGATTTGGCTTGTGACATAATTTGGAGAGGTTTCATGGTTTTGCCCTGAATTGAGTGCTCTCAAAGTATTTGGTTGGTGCAAAAGTGATTGCATTTGTTGCCACTGTAACAATAACACAAAAACACAAAGGTCACATAATTAGTATTTGGGAGGCTAAGAATTAAACCTAAATCATGTGCCCATTCCCCACTAAAATGGCAAAACTACAATTACTTTTGCACCAACTTGTAGAAATAATTCCAGACTGGGTATCTAGGTGGGAGAAATGAAATGGAGCTAAAGCAGTAATTAGCCAAGAAATAACAGTCACTCTTTAGGCAGGAAAGGGATGGTTTGGTCCCTTTTGTAGTTTAGCTCGTGTCTGTGTTATGGTCTATGCTCAGACGTGGTTAGAAAGTTGTCTCATTTTGCCAGTCTTTATCATAGTCACAGAGTGGTCTTGTCTAATGTGGGTGGGTATTCTATGAAATCGTTTGTATTCAGCAGAAGGGCATCATGGTCTACTGCCAGATCTGCTCCAAGCTGACACCAGTCAAGAGTGTGTCTGTCCCTCTCTTTAACTTTATTCACAAAAATCCCAGAAGTTTGGAAATCATTGCAATAGAAGAAGTGGTCTGAACTAAAGTGTCTGTTTGTCCCTTACTAGATGTGTGACCCTAGAATAATTATATTTAACAGCACCAAGACATCAGCGTCATCATTTGTAGCAGAAGATTAAGTTGAACACATATCTTTCCCTGTACAGCAATGTGGTTAGGAGCCTGAGTTAAGAGCCGTAAGATCTGGGTTTAATTAGCCTCCCAAATACTAATTATGTGACTTTTGTGCTAGTCATTCAATCTCTTTCTCATCTGCAAACTAAGGCTGATAATAGTATCTACATTTCAGACTGTTGTGATGATTCAATTAGGCAACATATGTGCAGATTTTAGAGCAGTGCCTGGCATGAGATAAATGCTCAGTGCATGTTTGTGTCTACTATCATGATAGCGATTATGTTTATCACTCTATTAATTGTGCAACTATTTTAGTCTATGTTCTGGCTATGTTACATAGGCATGTCAATTAACCTCTTTTTACTTAGGTCTCATTTTCTATAAAATCAAGAGTAAACTTTGGAACAAACTAGAAAATTCCCCTCTAGGAGCTGAAATGGCTATGGGCTTTGAGGTAAACCAGTTAGGATTTTAAGACCCACAGTTGTGTTAATCATAATAGCCAGCATGTATTCAATTCTTCATAAGCTTATTCAGTTCCCATAACTCTATAAGAATCCCAGAGGCTCTTCTAAGCCCCATTTTTAAGTGAGAAAGCTAGGATTTGAGCAAAGTTAGATAATCTGTCCAATGTCACTTATCTTGCTAGTGATAAATCAGATACTCCAACCCAGATCCCAAATTCTCAATCACTCCTTTGTGATTGGAAAGCTGTGACACAAAGGGCTCCTTACAGGGCAGCAGATGTAAACACTTTTGGACCTTAGCTATTTATAAATAGACTTGAAATAGAATTAGAATGTCTGAGAATTCAAACAAATGGCAATTTAAAGAAAATGTTAGGACTTCATGGAATTCACTGTGTTCCTAAGTCCCAAATGTTTCCCTAAAGCTACGTATTTTCTTATTTTTACTTGACAAACAAGAAAGTAACATTTTCAGACTGATAGAAAATGCTGGATTTCCTTTTTACTGATACTATTATTGAACAAAACCAACTTTTGAAGTGTTCCTTGTGTCACATATTTGAAACTCAAATGTGTCTTCAATTGTTTTAAATGACTGTTTACTGCAGCCTTTGGTTTGTGTCATTGACAATTATCTTTGGAAATTAAGCCTGGAGAGGGAGGAACTGTGACAGAATAAGCACCATTGGGAAATTGCTGGGTTCACTGGTCATATCTGTGCCTCATTGGTATTTCCCATTTAAGATATCATATAGTCACATCAGTCTTGGCCGTGTTGACCTGGAAGTTTGCTTGCAATTCATACCTTCTGCTGTCCTGCAAAACCCTGCATTGTCCATGCTGCCTGTTAGCCACTGTGTTATCAGAATCTATGTGGCCATTTCATTATCAGAACTTGATATTTGAAAGAATATATACATTTGTTATCATAAAATAAAAAGGATGATCATGGCAGAAGGAAAGAAAATCAGAATTTGAAAATCTCTTATTATCAGGTAGACACAATATCACACTTATCTCTCAGTATTATCTAATTTCATCCTTACGGCTCTGAGAAATAAGAATTATTATCTCCTTTGCAAAAGGTAAATAGGGACTGAGAGATGTCATGTGACAAACCCAAAACCACAAAACAGAGCTTGGACATCTTTAAATAGAGAGTTCCAAATTCTTGATTATAGATTAGATTGCTGAAATGGTTTGGCTGTGTCCCCACCCAAATTTCATTTTGAATTGTAGCTCCCATAATTCCCGCTTGTTGTGGGAGGGACCCAGTGGGAAGTAATTAAATCATGGGGGCGGTTCTTTCCTGTGTTGTTCTAGTGATAGTGAGTAAGTCTCACAAGATGTGATGGTTTTATAAAGGAGAGTTCCCCTGCACAAGCTCTCATGCCTGCCACCATGTAAGACATGTCTTGCTTCCCCTTCACCTTCCATCATGATTGTGAGGCCTCCCCAGCCATGTGGAACTGTGAGTTCATTAAACCTCTTTCCTTTATAAATTATCAGTCTCAGGTATGTCTTTATTAGCAGCATGAGAACAGAATAATACAAAATTTCTCTCTCAGATGTATTTGGATGTTAACAGGGAGACTATTTCAGAAATTTGAGGCCTATCATTTACAGTTTTAGCATACTTTAGTAAAAAATATAAGAAGTACATTTTTATAAAAACTTGGAAGAAAAATGGTTGTATAACTGAGGAGATGCAACATGAGTGAAGTATGGGCTTTGATGTTAGACCAATCTGGGTTCAAGCACTAGATCACCACTTGCTAGCAGCATGAAACTGGTCAAAATATGAAACATCTCTAAGCTTCAATTCTTTTATCAGTAAAATTGAGCTATCAATACTAACTTCATAGGCTTGTTGAGAAGATTAGATGGGTTAATTCATATAAATCCTTGGCTCAGTGCTGGGCACAAAGTGAGTACTCAACAAACGGCATTAGTTGGGTATTGGTACTGCCCAGGGCACAGTTCAGTATCATTTATTCATAATTAACTAACATGCATAAAAATCTCCAACATCTCATGAATGCTAAGAGTTGTTTTTATTAATGAAGGCTTTTCAAATGGATTGTGTCATTTAAAGCAAGACATAGAGCTGCCTTACTTTACTATCAGTCTCCATAAGGAAAAAGATATGGACCCAGGTGGTCTGCAAACCAGACACTCTCCAAATCCTTGAATTCTTCCTGTAGCTTTTTATAATATGGAGAAATTTTTAATGGAGGCATCTGGGTATTAAGACTACTAATTGATTACATGCGTGCTAAATTTTTTTTAATATGGTACCTTCAAGGGCCTATGCCCTGTTCAGCCTGGTTAACGTTGGCCTATGAATCTGTCGGTATAAAAACATGTTACATTTTGACATTGGCTAGGATCGCATTTTTCTCATTTTGCAAAACTGGAAAGCCAGCCTCAAATTTTATGTTTTCTACATGCCTGGTTTTCATGAATCACCTGGTTGGTGATCAACTGGGATTTTGTGTTGCTCTCACAAATACATTCCCCAGTGCCTGGCTTGGGCTGTGTGGAGTGTTGAAATTACCAATTTCATAAAATTGCTGTTGATGTTGGATAAGATGCTATTTTTATTGAACACAGCAATTGCCGTCCCAGTTTCAGAAGGACAGTCTCTTCTTCTTGATGATCCTATTTAGTTTCAGATTTGTGTTTGGGGAAAGTGGTTATTACACAGTTTTGAAGCCCCTTCAGCTAAAATTGCTGGGGAAAGTGTCTGCTGGGCTGGGAAGCTAGTCTAAGCATTTCAGCTGTTTTCTGAGAGAAGTTAACAAACATTTCAACCTTCGTGGATTATCACAAATTTTCTACAGCGTTTTCCAGGGACTTGCATAAACCAGCAGACTAATGGAGGCATAGATGTGTTACCTATTCATTTTTATGCAGTTTCCTTTGGAATTCTCTTTGCCTGAGTATCAACTCACAAGTGACACTGATTTCTGTATACTCTATTTTTTTATTCATTTTTAAAACTAAACTCTTTATATATAATGAATGTGTATATGGCCTTGCATCTCTGAAGAGCAGAAACAGATGAAGTTGAACTAGAATTTAGAGCTTAATGGTAGGGAAAAATGACATGGAAGCTAAGAAGAAAAATGACTAGTGGTAAACCAAGAGGAGTGATTTTTTAAAATGTTATGAAATAAAAATCAAATAGGAAGGCAAAAACAAAAAGGCAGCATGGTTCCAAGCCATGTATAAAATTGAAAAAAAAAAAAAAGTAACCCCATGATGTTACTAAGCACTGTGATTCTATCTGTGCCCTTACCTCTCCTGAGCCTCCTTAGAGAAGTAAATAGTCTTGCTTCTGGCCACTCTTTTTTCTTTTTCTTTTTTTTTTTTTTTGAGACAGAGTCTCACTGTCACCCAGGCTAGAGTGCAGTGACACGATCTTGGCTCACTGTAACCTCTGCCTCCCAGGTTCAAGGGATTCTTTTGCCTTAGCCTCCTTAGTAACTGGGATTACAGATATGCACCACTATGCCTGGCTCCTTTTTTTTTTTCTTTGTTTTGGTATTTTTAGTAGAGATGGGGTTTCACCATGTTGGTCAGGCTGGTCTCGAACTCCTGACCTCATGATCCACCTGCCTTGGCCTCCCAAAATGCTGGGATTACAGATGTGAGCCACCACGCTCAGCCACTTGTGACCACCCTTAATGTGTGGTCACAAAATGATACATTTTGGTGCCTATGTTTCCAAAGACTGCCCCTCCGGAATAATCTGTGCCAGCATATCTATTCAGTGCCAGTTCTGTCATGGGATAAGTCTGTACTCCATGTCGTGATAGTTATTGACATGTTAGAGATTGGCTTCAAAGTTTAGAGGCTACAGTTCTTGACTATCAGAGCCTTTTTGCTCTATTCAAACAAAACTTTTGTGAATTTGTTGTTTTGCTTTGTTTTAATGCCCACAGTCTCATATGTTGACCATTGACTTTCTACAGGCTCCAGGAACACATCTTCAATACTAGCTGCTGGTTAACCTTATACTTTGGAAGAGTTTTACATGTATAAAGTTGCAAACAGGAGAGACAGAGGCAGCCTGAGGCTGTGTATGAATAATCTCTGACCTATCATGTTTATGAAGAAAATTATGTGCTGAGACATAGAGAAATGGCAGGGTTCTCAGGTCTTATTAATTTAGAATTGTATAAAAAGTTAATTCACCTGGTTCTGGGTTAAATTTTGCATTAGTCTTGGTTTTTTAAGTTAAAAGTGACCAAACCCCAAGTCAAGCTGGCAAAATAACTACATAAGTACATATATACATGCACACATGAACCGAAGTGCTCTTTTGCATCTAATTGCAGGGATAGCTGGGTCCAGGGGCTCAGAGAATGTTAATAGATATGTGACTGTGTATCAATACCACTTATATATGTGTGTTGACCTAATTCTTACAGAAACTGGCTTTGTCCATATATCATGGACTACAGGTTACATCCTCATAGTTTAGATGCAAAGAAGCCTTTCTCTTCCAGGGTTGTTATAAGAATCCTCACTTCAGATTCTGGTTCAGTTTGGGTTGCATGCCCTTTCCTGAAACCATCAATCTGGCCATGTGATTGAGTCTTCTATTAACCAAGCTGGTCTAGGTGTGTATTTCTGCAACTGGAGAGTAAGACTGACTTCATCAAACCACATAAATAGATTACTTACTGTGTGGATTATTTCAATAATAAAGCAATGTAAGGGGATCTGGAGAGCTATACCAGGTCCCCTTCATATGTTTTTACTTTGTCATAAGTCTTATTTTGCTTTGAAGTGCACATAATAGAAATGATGATTTATTGAGTTCTTGCTGTGCTTTATGTGTGTTATCACACTTAATCCCCAAAACAACCCTGGGATGCAAGGTATGTTATCAGTGTTCACAGTTTACAAGGGAGGAAATCAAAGCTTAGAGAAATTAAGTTGCCTTAGGTCACATAACTAGTAGGTGGTAGAACTGGGATTGGAATCAGATATAATAAACTACTAAGCTTCATGACTCTGTTTTGTTCATTTGTTTGGTTTGTATAATTTTGAAAATGTTTAGCTCTGAGATATTTAACTGAAAGACTGCCTGAATGGTCTTAGTCTATCTGGCTGTGACATTTTCTATTCTCAATAAATATTTGTATTGTCCTTACTAGATTTAAATACCTTGAAGACAGAGAATTTCATCTGTGTCTTTCTCACAGTTTAAAAATAGTTCCATACCTAGAAGAATTGAAAATAGGTGTTCAAACAAAAATTTTTACAGAATGTTCACAGCAGCACAATTCACAATAGCCAAAAAGTAAAAAAAAAAAAAAAAAAAAAAAAAAAAAAAAAAAAAAAAAAAAAAAATAAAAAAAAAAAAAAAAAAAAAAAAAAAAAAAAAAAAAAAAAAAAAAAAGTCTGTCGGCTGATGAAGTATAACAAAATGTGGTATATCCATGAAATGAAATATTATTCAATCTTAAAAGTATTGAGTACTAATACATGCTATAACATGAAAGAACCTAAAATGCATGATGCTAACTGAAAGAAGCTAAACACAAAGATCTCATATTGTATGATTCTATTTATGTTAAATATCTTGAATGAGCAAATCTATTGAAGCAGGAAGTAGATTAATGTTTGCCAGGGTTATAGGGAGATAGGAATGGAGAGTAACTGCTTGGCAGGTTCAAGTTTTCCTTTTGGGCTGAAGAAAATGTTCTCAAACTAGATAGTGGTGATGGTTTTGCAACACGGTAAATGTACTAAGTGCAACTAAATTTCACTTTAAATGATGAATTTTATATTGTATAGTTCAGACACATAGTAGGTACTTGAAAAATATTTAATGAATGAATGCTAGTAAGATAATAGACTTTTTAAAAAATAAGTAAGTTGATAACTAGGACTATACCATTACAAAGGTATTTATTGTAATGGTTTGAAGCCAAAATCATGCACCTTTTCGGAGGTTATTAAAAATTTGTGTGATTTGCATAGAATCACCAAAAGACTCTGAAAGCTAAAGCAATTTTGAGCAAGAAAAACAGATATCACACTTCCTGATTTCAAATTATATTACAGAGCTACAGGTGTAAAACAGATACACAGACCAATGGAACAGAACAGAAAGCACAGAAGTAAACCCATTCATATATGGTAAATTAATCATCAATAAAGGCACCAAGAATGAACCATGGGTCTTTTCAATAAACAATGTTAGCAAACTGCATATCCACACACAAAAAGAAAAAAAAATGTAATTGGATCTGTACATAGAAATCAATTCCAAATGGATTAAAGATCTAAATGTAAGATCTGAAACCATGAAACTCCTAGAAGAAAATATAGTAGAAAATCTTTATGGCATTTGTTTTAACAATAATTTTTTGGCCAAAAGCACAAGCAAAAATAAATAAATAAATAAATAAATAAATAAATAAATAAATAAATAAATAAATAAAT